>NC_045439.1:1409347-1437464 GCF_002776525.5 Piliocolobus tephrosceles | reverse complement strand
CGCCCACTCACTCATTCACCCACTCACCCACTCACTCACTCACTCACCCACTCACTCATTCACCCACTCACTCACTCACCCACTCACTCATTCACCCACTCACTCACGCACCCACTCACCCATTCACCCACTCTACTCATTCACACATTCACTCATTCACCCACTCACTCACTAACCCATTCTGCCACTCACTGATTCACACATTCAGTTATTCACCCACTCATTCATGCACTCACTAACCCATTTGCCACTCACCCATTCACCCATCCACCCATTCATTTACCCATTCGCATTTTCACTCCTTTACTCGACCAATTCGCCCACTCACCACTCACCCATTCACTAATTCATCCATTCACTTATTCACCCACTCACCCATTCACTACTCACCCATTCACTCACTCACTCATTCATGTACTCCATTCACCCTTTTACCCTTTCATGCATTCACCCCTTCACCCCTTCATTCACCCACTCACTCCTTCACCCACTCATTCATTCAACCTCTCACACATTCACTCATTCACCCACTCACTCATTCATCCATTCACCAACTCACTCATTCACCCATTCACCAACTCACTCATTCGCCCATTCACCCACTCATTCATTCACCCACTCACTCATTCACCCACTCACTCATTCACCCACTCACTCATATACTCACTCACCCACTCACTCATTCAGTTACTCACTCATTCACCCACTCACTCCTCTCATTCACCAGTTACCCATTTACCCATTCACCCACTCACTCATTCAGTCACTCACTCATTCACCGACCCAGTCATTCACCCACTCACTCATTCACCTACCCACTCATTCACCCATTCACCTATTCACCCATTCACAGATTCACTCCTTCACTCATTCACCTATTCACCCATTCACTCATTCGTGCACTCACTCATTCACCATCTCACCCATTCACCCATTCACCCTTTGACCTGTTCACCCATTCACCCATTCACCACTCACCCATTCACCAGTTCACCTGTTCACCCATTCACCAACTCATTCATTCAGCCACTCACCCATTCACCCACTCCCCCATGCACCCATTTATCCCCTCACCCATTCACTCACTCAGTTCTACGCACATTCACCCGGTCGCTTACTTACCCACTCACACATTCCGACATTCCCACAGCGGGTATGCACTAAGTGCTCATGGCATGGTGCAGGCGCCTGGGCTGTTCAAGTGCACAAGGAGGAAGCTTCCCATTTCCACAGCAGCTGGGTCTGGGAGAAAGGGGGAAGAATGAACCCAGGATCAGAGGGGATGGGGCATCCTTCAAGACAGTGGGACGGGCATTGGCCCAGGAGGAATCAACCCCAAAGGTGTACCAAGGCCTGCAAACTGGAACTCCTGTCTGTTCCCTGTGCAGAAGAAAACCAGGCCACCACCTACCTCCCTCCACGTCAGAGGGAAATGTTTTCATTAAATATTGATTGGTTTGCACAAGCCTGGGGTTGTCTGGAGGGAAGGATGGAGAGACTTCTGCATGTAAATTACATTTTTTCAGCCCTTCTTTAACCCTTTCCTGCCTAAGCACCTTGACACCTGTTTGGATTCCCCACAATGCTGGCAGGAGGTCCCTGTGGGCTCAGGGCAGGAGGTCCCCCTGGGACTTGGGGCTGGAAGTGTCCAGCATCTCTTCTCTGCCATGGCCTTGAAGGTCTTCCGGGACCACTCCGCCTCTCTCCACACTGGGCACTGCCAGCTCCCTCTTCTGCTGGATCAGAGATGCAGGGATGCCAGCACCCCATCCCCTGACCCAGGCCAGGGGAGTTGATTTCTGCAGACACAGACTCCAACTGCTCCCCAGCCAGGCCTTGGCGCCAAGTCTTCTGGGAAAGAGCTCACCTCTGGGAACACCAAGAGCTTGTCTTGACTTTTAAATGTTATAATCCTGCCTTGCTGAGCACGCTAAGACCCACAGAAGCCCCTTCCAATTGGGTTCCAGCACTTGGGATCTGTGTCCTGGGGAATGGTGGGACGGGGGGAGAGGAGAATGGCTGGCACCATGAGCCTAGGTTCCCACATTTGTAAATGGCAGGATTACTGTAGCTTCCCTTAAAATTGTGATCAGGGTGAAATAAAGCCATGTGTGGCTAGCACAGTGCTGGGCAGATGACTGGTCAAGAAGCAGCATTTTTCCTGACTGTGTGTGGACAGAAGAAGGAATAATAAATGAGTGAGTGGGTGACAAATGAGTGGGGGAGGAGTGGATAAATGTGTGAATAAATGAACGATTGAACGAATGGACCTATGGTCCTGCATGACCTTGGCTTTCCCGCAGAGGCTAACGAGAGTCCTTCATTCAGGAGCTCTGGCCTCCAGGAGCCGCTCTGGCTCTCTTCGACTGTCCCTTGGATGCTGGCTTCAGGTCCCCAGGTCCCTGCAGGTCCAACCTCCTGTCCAGTTCCTGAGCTCCCTTCATGCTCCTGGTTCTGTGTGTCACTCTGCTCCCTCTTGAAGGTCTGAACTTATCACAGGCCTGTATGTCCCTGGATGCCCTGCTGTGCTTGGGGCCCCTTCCCTTCCTGCCCCTCTGGCCTTTTTGACACCCTCACTGATGCCAGGGGCTCCCAAAGCTGCTTTCAGGGATGATGCCTCCTCTCACTAGGTGACATGGACCCTCAGTAACCTGGGAAGTAGGCAGTACCTGCCCTGCCACGACTGTGCAGTGTGTGGGGGCTCAGGAGGCTTGCCGACACCTCCCAGCCATCTGTCTGTTGTCCATCCACTCCTGCCTCCACTCCCCAAACTCAGCCTGGATTCCCCTGATAATTTGGATTTGACTGAACTGGAGTCCTTTGCAGAACTTTGGTTGGTTGGTTGGTTTTGTCTGCAGTAACCAGCTGAGATTGCCTTGGAATGCTACAGGGTCTGGTCTATTCAGTAGTCACAGTGGGATTGGAGTAAAATGAGTTCACACCCACTCTATCCAGTTGTTAATTCCGCAGCTCCCATGGGCAGGTGGTGAGGGAGGCCCAGCCCCTCTTGTTCCTGTAAGGGACTAACAATGGCCAGTCGCGCTCACCATCATCCCTCACCTCTGTTCTGTGTCTGTTCTGAGAGCCTTGGCCTGTTCTCACTTCCCTCCAGTTTGTCTCCACCACACCTGCCCCTGTCTATAGCAGAGGCCCTTGCAGTCCTGCCAGGACTCCCAAAGCAAGGCCAGGACATGGATCTGAGTAGAATGCTGCATGTGCACACATGTACGTACACATGCACAGACTCATGTGCCTACTTGCACACGCATGCATGTGCTCACACCAACTCTGGCTGACGGGGTCACCAGATGGTCCTCTCCGGGTCACTCCAGTGCCCTTCCTTTTGGGGCAAAACTTTGGAGGAAATCTTGAATAAGGTTTTGGGAGCCAGAGCTTTGTGACTTCTTTATGTGTGAGTTCAGCTGAGCCCTCCCACCCTGGGCTTCGTTTTTCCCAGATGAAAACCGAAGACTTGGACCCAATGACCTCTTCTATATCTTCCAGGTCAAACCTGTCAGGAGCCTGGGACTGCTGGTTTATCTTGGGCTTCAGCATCAGGTTCTGTGGGTAACAGGTGAGTGATTCTAAAAGCAGTTTGGTTGACACAGTGGGAGAAGTAGGACCATGTAGGATGACCTCTGGGAGCAGGACTTAGAGAACTGTAAGTGACAAAAGAGGCCATTCCCTCTGTGCTCCCTCAAACCTACCACCTGCCCACCTATCCATCCATTCTTTCACTCACGTGTTCAGGTGCCAGGCACCAGGAATGAAGGAGGCGAGGAACACACAGACTTGCCTTCGGGAGCCAACCCCAGGGTATGGCAGCTCCACTTTTGGTTATTAAGCTTTTTGTTGATAGTCCTAAGAAACTCTAAATAAACAACACAAGCCTCCATTTCCCAATTTCTTAGTTTTAGACAGAAAAAATGTCACTCCTATGGAAGTTGAAAAAGATGAATACGCCCAGCAGCCACTGACCACTCAGCTCCTGAGGCCCACGAGCAATCCTTCTGCTCTGCGCGGACAAGATTTATGGTGCTCAGTTCTGTTTCGTAGTTACAACGGAGTCTTCCATGCTTTGTCTCTTTGCTGGGCTTTAAAATGGAAAACAAATAAATAGCATTCCACTAAAATGTGAATATTATACAGGGCAGAATTCTGCTTCTGGCCATGCTAGAGTAGCAGAGACTGGATTTACCCTCCCACTTGAAACAACTAAGACACCAAGTAAAATGTATAAAATAATGATGTTGATATGTTGAAAATCAGGCAGTGCAGGAGAGTGACTCCTGAGAGAGGAAGCGAAAGAGACGATGCCTGTGGTGGTCGGTTTATTGCCTGGAGAGTATTTAGGACTCAGCCCAGAGCCAGTGGTTCCCTAAGTTGAGGAAGCAGAGTTGAGTGTCCAGAGCATAAGGCATCTAGGATCCTGGGAGCAGAGGATCTGGGTGGAAAAAATGCTTGGAAAGGAGAGAGCTAGCTGCAGAGAGGGAGAGCTCCAGATTCCGCACCAGCTTCCCTGACAGCCTTCCACAGAGTCCTGGTCAGTACATGTATATGGAGAAGGCATCAAGGCCAGGGAAACACCCACCAGAAAGGAACAGGGAGGAAAATCTCTGCAGCTGACACAGGGCTAGGAGTAGTTCATGTTTCCACCAGCCAGAATGGCAAAATCTCATAGTACACAAAACATGGTTAGGGTACTCGGCAGGGCATGTCTCAGATGGGGCATAATGAGCCCTCCTCTAAAGGCTGCTGTGGTCCCAACTATCAAAACTGATGTACAAGCCTCAAAAAAGAACAGTCAAAATAGTAAAATTAACAATGCCCCATAACAAAGTCCAAGCATGTTTACAGGAGTAAAAAAGAAAAAATACCCAGCAACCAACAACATAAAACTCACAACGTCTGGCACCCTGTCAAGGTGCCATGCAAAGAAACAGGAAAATACAAGTCAAATAAGAAGAAAAAGTCCATCCATAGAATCAGACTGAGAAACAACACATGATCAAATTAGTAGAGAAAGAAATTAAAACAACTGTTTTAAATATGTTCCTTATGTTAAAGAAGATAGAGGAAGGCATGAGCAGGTTAAGGAAAAGCATGGAGGATATAAAAAAAGATTGATACCAAACTTCAGCTGATGAGAACTGCAATTCTTGTGATGGGAAAAGCACTGAGTGGGATTAACAGGATATTTGACACTGGCAGAAAAGATTTGTGAACTTAAAAACATAGCAACAGAAACTTTCTACAATAAAACACAGACAGAAAAAGTGACCTGCAGGAGAATCACAAATGGATTAATATACATGTAATTGGAGTCCTGAAGGAGAAGTAGGGGATGTAAAATATTTGGAAAAGTAATGATGAAATTTTTTCAAGATGCTAAATAAACCCCAGGTAGAGGTAAAACATGAAAAAACTCCAGCAAGGAACACCACAATCAAGTTATTCAAAACCAGTAATCAAGGAAAAACCTTAAAAGCAAAGAAAAAAAGACATATACATAGTACAAATGTAAGAATGATACAAATTTCTTATCAGAAACAATAAAATCCAGAAGATAATGGATAAACACCTTTAAAATACAAAGGGGAAAAGCAAACTGTCAGTCTAGAATTCTATACCCAGAAAAAAAAAAAAAAAAAAAAAAAAAACTTAAAAACTACAGCAAAATGAAGACTTTTTGAGACATAAGAGAGGTAAGAGAATTCATTGCTGTCAGACCTGACTTATAAGAAATATTAAATAAAGTCCTTTATGAAGAAGAAAAATAATAGCAAATGGAAATCTAGGTTCATTCAAATGAATAAAGAGCACTAGAAATGGTAAAGTTGTGGGTCTAAGCATGAATGCACATAAAATATAGTGAAGTTCTTTAACATATAAATAATTGACTAAAGGAAATGTGATAACAGCGTTGTGGGGCTTATCATATGTATAAAAAGAAAACGTATAATTCTAGAACACAGACTCTGGGACAAGGGAACTAGAATATTACTGTTATAGGAATTTTATGCTACACGTGAAGGGTATAGTATTACTTATAGGTAGAACATAAGCTAAAGATGTATCCTATAAAACCTAAAGCAGCCACACACAAAAATGATGTATAACCAATTATCCCACAAAGAAGATAAAACTAAACCATAATAAATACTCATTTAATCCAAAAGAAGTTGGAAAAAGAGGAAAGAAAAAAAGCAGATGAGGGAAAAAAGCAAATAGAAAACAACCAAGTGGAAGATTTAAACCTATCACATCGATAATCACATTAAAACTAAATACTATACTTGAAAGGCAAAGAGTGTCTTATTGGGACAAGAAGGAAAGAGCAACTCCATGCTAACTACAAGAAACCCACTTTAACAGTAAAACTACAGACAGATTCAATGTAAAAGGCTAGAAAAAATGCACGATGCTAATACTGATCAAAAGAAAGCTGGAGTGACTATCTTAATCACAACATAAGTAAATTTCCTGGCAAATAATATCAGTGGTAGGTAATGTCACGATAGAGGGTCAATTCATCAAGAGGGCATAATAATCCTAAACTGTATCCACATAATAACATATATTCAAAATGCATGGAGCAAAAACTGGTCACACTGCAAATAGAAATAAATAAATTCACAATTATAGACAGAGGTGTCAACTCCCTATTCTCAGTAATTATTAGAAAAAAGTAGATAGAAAATTGGCCAAAAAAAAAAAAAATAGGAGGCTCGAACAACACCATCAACTACCTTGACCTAACGGACATTTATAGAGTCCTCCACCCAATAACAGCAGAATACACAATCTTTTCAAGGACACACAGAACATTGACCAAGATTGACCATATTCTAGACCATAAAACAAGTCTCAATAAATGGACTAGATTCAAATCAAATTCTCAGCCAAAATGGAATTAAACTAGAAATCAATAGCAGAAAGATATCTAGAAATTCAAAATATTTGGCAACTGAATAGCACACACCTCTCCATAACCCGTGACTTGATGTATTAGTCCTTTCTCACGCTGCTATGAAGAAATACCCATGACTGGGTAATTTATAAACAGAAGAGCTTTAATTGACTCACAGTTTTGTATGGCTGGGGAGGCCTCAGGAAACTTACAATCATGGTGGAAGGCACCTCCTCACAGGGCGGCAGGAGAGACAATGAGTGTCAGCAGGGGAAATGCCGGATTCTTGTAAAACCATCAGATTGCGGAAACTTCCGAGCTCTCCTCTGCTTCGGCAGCAGCCGTCGTCCCGCGGAGGAGCGCACAGCCCAGGCGAGGCCGGAGGACGTGCCCATAGAATGCCCAGGGGCGACAAGCTGTCCTGAGCCCCCTCTGGTGCAGCCGCCTGCCTGTCCCATACACCCTGCCCACCACGGAGTCCAGAGGGAAATCAGCCAGCAGCCCCAAGCCCGACACCGAGGTGCCCCAAGGCTACCACCGAGGCCAAGGTACCCCTGGCAGCCAGTGGGAAAGCCCCCTTGACCAAGCCCTCGAAGAGGGAAGCCCCGGCTGAGAAGCAGCAGCCACTGGCAACCCCCAGCATGGCATCTGCCAAGAAGACCCCGGCCAAGGCAAACCCCGTCCTTCTCAACAACCACAGCAACCTGAAGCCGGCCCCTACGACCCCCAAGGTGCCCAGCAGTCCTGATGCAACCCCGGAGCCCAAGGGTCCTGGGGAAGGGGCGGAGGAGGACGAGGCTGCTAGTGGGGGCCTGGGGACCAAGGTCCTTGGTCCTGCAAGAATTTGAACTCCCTGCTGGTGGCTGGAGATGTGGCTGTGGCAGCCACAGCCCTGATTCTCGGTGGGGCCTTCCTGGCCCAGAAAAAGAAATACCTGCGGGCCAGGCGGGGGGCACAGAGCCACTTCCTGTACAGACCTCAGGAAGCCAGTGCATGCAGAATTCACCCTTACCTACGTGTACACACGCACATTCATTACACATATGCCCCCAACACACGCACACAGTGGAGAGGATGCCTGCGCCCATCCTTGCTGATCCAGGACTTCCCCAACTTCCAGGGCAGAAGGAACCCAGGCTCCAGAGTCCACAGTGCCAGCTTTCTGGAGAGGGTCTAGCTGGGGGACTGCAAGAAAGGAATGGACCCTGTATGTGGCCTTCCAGCGGCTGGGTGATCCTCGGCCCCCACTGCTGGTCTCTGAGTGTAGGTGGGGGTGCTGGGATGGGTTCTGCCTGGGCCTGGCCTTTGTGGGGACATTAAAGGGTGGACATTAATGGTTGGAAACACACACACACACACACAAACATCAGATTGCATGGGACTCACTTATTATCACAAGAACAACATGGGGGAACCACCCCATAATTAAATTACCTCCACCTGGTCCCACCCTTGACACCTGGAGATTATGGGGATTACAATTCAAGGTGACATTTTGGGTGGGGACACAGAGCCAAACCGTATCTCTCAAATAAGAAATCAGAAGAGAAATTGGAAGGTTCTTTGAGTTGAAAATGAAAACACAACATATCAAAATCAGGGAGATGTGGCTAATGTATGCTTGGAGGCAAATTTAAGCACTAAGAACCTATGTTATCATAAAAAAGAAAGGTCTCAAATCAGTGACCTACATTTTCGCTTAAGAAACTGAAAAGAGAAGAGCAAATTAAACACAATGTAAGCTGAAAAAGAAAATAATAAAAATAACAGAAATCAATGAAAGAGAAAAGTAAAAATTATAAGAAAAATCCAAGAAAGTAAAAGTTAATCGTTTTAAACTATCAATTAAATTGTTAAACTTCTAGTCAGTTGATGTAGAAAAAGGTAAAAAGGCACAAATTACCAATATCAGGAATGAAAGGGTGGGGGTCACCAAATATTTGCAGTCATTATAAGGAAACAATGGACTGTTGTGAGCCACTTTTTCTAATAAATATGATAACTTAGATGAAATAAGCAAATTCCTTAGAAGCCATAAACTATCAAAGTTCACTCAAGAAGAAATAGATAACATGAATATCTAATAACAAAATCAAATTTTTAATTAAAATCCCAATGACAAAAAAAAAAAAAACTATAGGCCCAGGTGGTTTTCATGGTGAAGTCTAACAATATTTAAGGAAAAAATAACAATTCTACACAAATCCTTCCAGACAATGAAAATGAAGAGGTACTTTTTTTATTCGATGAAGAGAACGCTACTTTCCTACTAAATCAAACAGACATAAGAATCAATGATGAAAATATTCTTACCAAAATTTTAGCAAATCTAGTTTATTTACATCATGACAAAGTGTAGTTTATCTCAGGAAGACAAAGTTCATTTAACATTTGAAAATCAATAAATAACTTTATCATATTAGTGGACTAAAAAGAAAAATGCACATGATCATCTCAATAGAAAAAGCACTTAGTAAAACCCAACATTGAGTCATGATTACAAACCCTCAGAAAACCAGGGAAAAAATCAAAAGTCCTTATAGAATAAAGGCCATCTACACAAACAACAACAACAACAAAAATCTATATCTTCCTAAAATTGAGAACAAGGTAAAGATACCTACTCTCACTACTTTTATTAAACATCGTACTGGAGGTTCTATCTCATGAAATAAGGCAAGAAAAAGAAATAAATCAACTAGATTGGACAGAGTAACACTTTCCTTATCATCTGTGTAGACCAGCCCATGGAATCCATGAAATAAAAGCTACTAGAACTAGTAAGTGAGTTAGCAAAGTGGCAAAGTTCTAGATTAATATACATAAACTAGTGATACTTTTACATATAACAAACAATCAGAAATTGAAATTTTAAAAATGTTATCATTTCCAATACCATTAACAAATATAAAATTGTTAGCCATAAACCAATAAAACATGTGTAAGACTTGTACATTTGAAACTACAAAACATTGCTGAGAGAAATTAAAGAAGACCTAACTAAATGGAACATGTACCATGTTCATGGATAGGAAGACCTGAAGTTGTTAAGCTATCAATTCTCCCAAGTTGAGTTACAGATCAGTGGAATCTCAATCGAAATTCCAGAAGGATTTTTAAAATGAAAATCAATAACTGAACTTTATGTTTTATATGGAAAATAAATGAAGGACCTAGAACAGTGAAAATAACTTTGCAAAAGAAGAACAAAGTTGGAGGACTTATTTATCTGATTTGAAGGCTAAATATAAAGCTCTATTAAAACAGTATGGTATTGCCATAAATATAGACAAGCAGATCAATGAAACACAATAGAGATTCCAGAAATAGACCCACATATATAGAGCCAATGGATTTTTGGCAAAAGTACAAAGACAATTCGATGGAGAAAGTATAGTCTTTTCAACAAATGATGCTGAATCCCCAAAAAAGTGAACTTTGATTCATACCTCACAGCATATACAAACTTTAATTCAAACGAGTCATAGACCTTAAACTATAAAATTTTTAAAAGAAAATAGAACAGAAATCTTTGCAACCTCGGATACAACATCAAAAGCATAATTCACAAAAGAACAAATTGATAATATGCACTTCATCAAAATTAAAAACTTCCACTCTTCAAAATACACTGTTAAGAGAATGAAAAGACATAGATCAAGAGAATGTATTTTTAAATCACATATCTGCAAAAGACTTCTATGGAGAACATATAAAACTCTCGAACCTCAATAATAAAATTCAAACATCCAATAAAAAGAGGAACAAGGCCGGGGGCAGTGGCTCACGCCTGTAATCCCAGCACTTTGGGAGGCCAAGATGGGCGGATCACGAGGTCAGGAGATCGAGACCATCCTGGTGAACACGGTGGAACCCCGTCTCTACTAAAAATACAAAAAAATTAGCCGGGTGTGGTGGTGGGCGCCTGTAGTCCCAGCTTCTAGGGAGGCTGAGGCAGGAGAATGGCGTAAACCCGGGAGGCAGCGGAGCTTGCAGTGAGCGGAGATCGCACCACTGCACTCCAGCCTGGGCAACAGAGCGAAACTCCTTCTCAAAAAAAAAAAAAAAAAGAGGAACAAAAGATTTGAAAAGACACTTCACCAACGGAAATATTGATGGCAAGTACGATCATGAAAAGATGCTTCATATCATTATTCAATAAAGAGATGCAAATTGAAACCACAAGGTGATACCACTACGCACCTGCTAGAATGTGCAAAATTAAACAGACTGACATACCAAGTGATGGCAAGGATGTAGAGAAATTAGAAACCTCCTACATTGCTGATGGGAAAGTAGAAATGGCACAACCACTTTGGAAAACAGTTTGGCAGTTTATTAAGTAGCTAAATACACCTACCACATGATCCAGCCATTCCGCTCCTAGAGAAATAAAAGCATATGTCTATATAAAGGTTTGTATGCAAATGTTTATAACAGCTTTATTTGTAATAACCAAAAGCTGGAACCAATCCAAATGTTCATCAACTCGTGAATGCATTAACAAATTGCGTGTATTCATAAAATTGAAGACTCTTCAGCCATAGAAAGAAATGGATTGTTGACACTGCCAAAAACATGCATGACTCTTAAAATAATTTTGCTGAAGGAAAGAGGCCAGACCCCACAAAAGTATGAGAACATACACTATGCTTCCAGGTATATAAAATTATAGAAAATGCAAACTAACATATGATAACTGAAAGTATGTCAGTGGTTGCCTCGGGACAGGCTGAGGGAAGGATTACAAAGGGCACAAGTAGAGACTGGGGTGATGGATATGTTTATTATCTTAACTGTAGTGATGGTTTCACAAGCATAAACACACATCAAACGCATCAAATTTTGCACTTTCGATATGGGCGGTTTATTGTATGTCAATCATCCCTCATAACACTGTTTTAAAAAGAAATATTAAAATTAAATGGTAAATTATCAAAGAAAAAGATAAACACTAAAAGCACTTTTTAAAAAGTTATAACTATAAAGACACTCGGATTAGATTGAGAGCAAACTTCACAGTTGCAACAATCACAACCACACACAGTGGAACAATATATTCTAAGTGCTATGAATATAATCATCAATATGGAATCTATACCCTGCTGAACAGTGTTCAAGAGATAGTATAAAATGAATGCATTTAAAAATTACTTATTTTAAGAAATTCACACACAACACTGTATGTATTTATGTGATGTTTCTATACATACGATGTATAGTCATCAGATCAGGATAATTAGCATATCTGTCATCTAAAATATTGATCGTTTTTTGTGTTGGGAACATTCAATATCCTCTCTTTTAGCTATCTGAAAATACATATTGCTGACTGCAGTCATCCCACAGTACTATAAAACATTACACTTATTCCTCCTAAATTCAATTTTGTGTCCTTTAACAAATCTCTCCCTATATCCCCCTTCCCTTTCCAGTCTCTAATAACCTGGGTGCTACTCTTTACTTCTATGAGATCAACTTTTTAGCTTCTACATATGAGTGAGAACATGTTTAACTTTCTGTTCCTGGCTCATTTCACTTAACACCGTGTCCTCCAGGCTCATCCATGTTGCCATGGCGGATAAGACTTCATTTTTCATTGCTGAATACTATTTCACTCTGTGTGTGTGTGTGTGTGTGTGTGTGTGAAATCACATTTTCTTTAGCCATTCATCTGTTAATGGACACTTGGGTTGATTCCATAGCTTGGCTATTGTGAATAGTGCTGCAATGAACAGGGAGTGCAGACAACTCTTGGATGTACTGATTTCCTTTCCTTTGGCTATTTACCCAGTAGTGGGACTGAGAGATTATATGCTAGTTCTATTTTTGGTTTTTTGAGGAAACTCTATACTGTTCTCTATAGTGGCTGCACTAGTTTACATTCCCAGCAATAGTGTATAAGAATTTCCTTTTCTCCACCTCCTCACCAGTAGTTATTTTTTGTATTTTGACAATAGCCATTCCAACTGGGGTGAGATGATACCTCACTGTGGTTTTCATTTGCATTTATCTGATTATTAGTGATATTGAACTTTTTCCATATATTTGTTAGCCATTTGCATGTCCTTTTGAGAACTATCTGTTCAAATCATTTGCCCATTTTTAATTGTCTTTCTGTTTTTTTTTTTTTTTTTTTTTTTTTTTTTTTTTTTTTTTTTTTTTTTTGCTGTTGAGATGTTTGAATTCCTTGTGTATCCTAGATATGAATCCCTTGTTGGATTAATAGTTTGCAAATATCTCTCACCCTATGCAAAAGTTAACTCAAAATGGATCAAAGACTTAAATGTAAAACCTGAAACTATAAAAACTACCAGAAGAAAACAAAGGGAAAATGTTTTACGACACTGGTCTCAGTAAAGATTGTATGAATAAGACCTCAAAGCACAGGCAACAAAAGCAAAGATAAACAAATGAGATTATATAAAACTAAAAAGCTTCAGTACACCAAAGGAAACAATCAACGGAGTGAAAAGAGAACTGACAGAATGGATGAAATGAAGACTTTTAGAACCAAAACATCCAGAGAGATTGTCCCACTGAAGACCTACACACAACACCGCACTAAGAGGTATACTTTGACCAAAGTAAATTGAACCTGGGAAGATGGAATAAGATACATGAAACTTGGATAAGCAAAGAAAATGCAAGATAATACAGGCAAATCTAAAGGAGCACTGAGTGTGTAAAAGAATAATACTGATAACTACTAATGCAAGTAAAAAATACTACTGAACTAAAAACCTTATAGAAAACAAACACTAACTTATGATTTAAGGGGAACAACAGCCTCTTAAACTAAGAATACAGAAAAAATTTCCTTATCCTGATAAAGATGATTAAACCCTATAGAAAATATTACCTTTAATTGTAAAATTCAGCACTGCTGTAAAATCAGCTCCATTTTTATGCCTCATTGGGCTAGAGAGCCTAGAAGCACATTGTGAGAAGAAAAAAACATCATTACAGGGTCTAGGAAGGAAAAAAAACTAAGCTATTACTGTTTGCAGAGCATTTTTGAAGAGGAAATTCAAGATAATCTAGAGACAGCGATTAGAATTAACTAGAGAGCTCAATGAATTGCAGGATATAAATTCAGCATAAAAATTACTAGCAAAAATTAGATGAGTAATATAAGATTCTGTTAACAGTGAAAAAACCCACAGGGTTTCTAAAGATACGTGTAATGATGTGCAAGAGCTTTCTGATAGGAGGAAATGGGTAAACTTTGTTGGAACGCATGAAAGAAGACCTAAGTGAACAGAGAAATATACCATGTTCATGAATGGGGAGACTCAATCATGATGAAAACTATAATTACATTGATGTAAAGATTAAGCGTATTTCCAAAATCTTGTTCCAAAATCAGTTTTTCACGCTGATTTACAAAAGTAACATACAAGAGCAATGAGCCAAAAATAGCCAAGACATTCCTAAATATAATGGTAAGAGAATGAAAGGATATCGAGACTTATTTTATAGAGCTACAAGTCTTAAGAGAGTATGATATGGTTCAGGGATGGGTAAATAAAATAATGAAACTGAGGCTACAGCTAGAAAAAGACCCCTGATTATATGTGAACTTGATATATGATGGGGGGCATTACCCCTCAATAAGGAAGGGGCTCACGACTTGGCACATGGTGCTGGAGCAACAGAAAACAAATTCATTAAGAAAAAATGAATCACAGGTAGGCCAACACCTAAACGTGAGAATACAAAGCTGTAAAAGATAACATGAGTTGATACCAGTATCACAAAACATGAGGGAAAGTTTGAGGTATCAGACACATTAAAATTTAAAATTCTGTTCAGAAAGGCACCATCAATAAAGCAAAAATTTTACAAGCCTCGGTCTGAGAGGATATATTTGCAATCCACATAACCAATAAAGTATCACTACCCAGATCCATAAATAACTCTGAAAATCAATAAGAAGAAGGCAAGCGACCCAATGGAAAAATGAGCAAATGATAAGAAACAATAAATATCAGGAGAAAACAATGGGCAATAAATATGTGAAAAGAGGCTGAACATCCCTGCTAACACTGAGAACACAAATTAAAACAACTAGATGCCATTTTTCACCCATTAGAGTGTAAAAAATTAATAAGTCTGATACTACTGAGTGTTGCCATGAATCTGTGGAAATGGAAACTCCGTCTGTTGCTGGAAGGAGTGTAAATTGGTATAATCACTTTGGACAGCAACACAGCAATACTTAATAATAATGGTAATGATATTGCTAATGGTTAATACTTATTGAACATTTATAAAGTGCCAGGCACTGTTAAAAGCTAGCATGGAAAGCTGACAACACACATTCCCACAAGCCAGGGGCTCTTCCTGCAGTGACCTGGCCCAAGGACACACAGCACCAGCAGACACAAGCAAGGCTGCTCATGGTGTGGTGGGAAAGCAGAACTCATTTACAAGTTCCTGAGTGGGGAAGGATCAGTAATCTATAGCTCATTGACATGATGGGACATTCTTCTCCAGTTAACAGGAACACACTGAATTGATGTCTATCAATGTAGATAAATTTCCAAAACTTGATGTGAGTGAAAAAAGCAAGTTGCGCCGGGCGCGGTGGCTCAAGCCTGTAATCCCAGCACTTTGGGAGGCCGAGACGGGCGGATCACGAGGTCAGGAGATCGAGACCATCCTGGCTAACACAGTGAAACTCCGTCTCTACTAAAAATACAAAAAATTAGCCGGGCGAGGTGGCTGGCGCCTGTGGTCCCAGCTACTCGGGAGGCTGAGGCAGAATGGCATGAACCCGGGAGGTGGAGGTTGCAGTGAGCTGAGATCCAGCCACTGCACTCCAGCGTGGGCGACAGAGCAAGACTCCGTCTCAAAAAAAAAAAAAAAAAAAAAGCAAGTTGCAACAATCTTTACACTATTTTGCCATTTACGTCAACTTTAAGGCACATAAAATATTGTTGGTGGATGCAAACATGTGATAGAAAAGTATTAACTCGTAGGTGGGAAATACAGACACCAGCCCCTCCTCCATAGTGAGCTGACAGCTGGCTGGGGAGCTGCTGGGGCCCTCCATCCATCCATCTGTCCATCTATCCACAGGAGCCAGGCCATCTCCAGGGAGGGAACACCAGCTAAGGGAAGCAGGAGCCAGCCTTGAGGAGCTGGAACCTGGAGGAAGGTTAGTCTAGGAATTCAAGGACTTACGACATTTGAAATCTACTAACATTGTTTGTTATTATTCAGTATACAAATTAAAAAGTCAGGAAACAGCAGATGCTGGAGAGGATGTGAAGAAATAGAAATGCTTTTTTTTTTGAGATAGTCTCTTGCTCTGTCGCCTAGGCTGGAGTGCAGTGGTGTGATCTCGGCTCACTGCAAGCTTCACCTCCTGGGTTTATGCCATTCTCCTGCCTCAGCCTCCCGAGTAGCTGGGACTACAGCCGCCTGCCATCATGCCTGGCTAATTTTTTGTATTTTTAGTAGAGATGAGGTTTCACCTTGTTAGCCAGGATGGTCTTGATCTCCTGACCTCGTGATCCGCCCGCCTTGGCCTCCCAAAGTGCTGGGATTACAGGCGTGAGCCACCGCGCCTGGTTCTAAGTCTTCGCTATTGTGAACAGTACTGCAATAAACATACGTGTACATGTGTCTTTATGGTAGAAGGATGTATAGTCCTTTGGGTATATACCCAATAATGGGATTGCTGGGTCAAATAGTATTTCTGGTCCTAGATTCTTGAGGAATCGCCACACTGTCTTCCACAATGGTTGAACTAATTTACACTCCCAAAATGGAGTGTAATTACTAATTACTCCCAAAATGGGAGTGTAAATTAAAGACAGTGTGGTTGGAAGAACAAAAATGCACACAAAACCTGTGCAAGGAAAACTAAAACTTTATTGGCAGACACAAAAGAAACTTTCTGAGTAAATGGAGAGACATATTCTTCTTGAATGAGAAAATTCACATTATAAAGATGTCAATGGTCTCCCAAAGTGATCGAGATGCGCCGTGGAATCCCAGTCAAACTGCAATTGCATATTTTATGGAATTTGACACACAGACTGAAATTCAAATTCACCTGGAAAATAACCTGCTTGGTAAACGTGGTTTCTGGGGGCAGCGGGGGGGACAATGAAAATTGGTCTTGCAGACCAGGTTCAAGTTAGAGATCCCAGAAAGAAACAGATGCATCTCCGTGCAGTGAGGTACTGGGACCGGCACATCCCAGGGAAAGGGCAGAGTGGACGATGCAAAACAGGCTGGAAACCAAACAGGCTTCCAGGGGACAAAATCAAGGGAGATTTCCAAGTCACAAACACAGGTAAATTATGTGGATTAAGGAAAGACATCTAAAGATCTACAAACACAAATATAAAGAATGCTTGATTTCACTGGAAATCAAAGATGTTGATGAGAGTAATAACGAGAAATTATTTTTCACCCATAAAACTGGGGGTGGGGGAAGGTAAGGATTAAACCTTCTAACAATGATAAAAGTGTAAGAAAAACAGGTATTTGGCTGCGCGGCTGGTGGTGAATACTTTTTACAACCTTCTCAGAAAACAATATGGAAATGTCCACCATGAAAGAGCAGAGAAAGCCTCTTTGCGGCCTCTGCTGTAGACGGGGACGCCTGCCTGAACACAGAAGAATCATACACAGCCATGCTAGTTGCAGTCATTTTGGTAATAGAAAAAAAAAAAAAAAAAAAGAATTAGAAGGGGAAGAAAAGAGCAGCACCTTAATTCTTCGCTGGCAGAGGAGAGCTTGTTACACAGCAGCATCGCCCACAGGACAGAAGCCTTTGCAGCCATCAAAGAAAATGAGGTCGAGCTATGTGGGCCAATGTGGGAAACTCCCGGGACATCGTGTTAAATGTAAAAAGCAAGTTGCAGACAACGCATGAAATATGTATGATTCCATTTGTGAAAAAGCAGCATCGCTAGACAAAACTGTGTGTTTTATTTCGTATGTACACACGTGTGCAGATCCATGTAAAGAAAGCAGTCCAGACGGTGGGGCGGGGTTGGAGATGCAGCCCGCCCTGCTTTGTGTCTAGATACCTCGGCATGCTTGGCGCCCCCCAGGCCCGAGGTCATGTGCTCCTGCCCTAATTTAAACAAATGCCTGAACAGCAAAAAGAAATTAGAATAGTCAGCTGGACCTGGTCTGGAGGGCAAGAGGAAGGGGCGGTGCGGAGAGAAGGGAGACCCCCTGACCAGGCGGTGTCTTAGGGACCGGAGAGGGGTGAGGCCCACGGCGGTCCTGGGGAGCGGCCTACATAGAGCTTGTCCCCAGTGAACTCAGGAAGCAGTGGCCAGAGGGATGGGGAAACCCAAGAGAGTGTGGGGTGGGGGAAAAGGCCAGGGAAGCCCCAGGCTTCCAGGAGGGGCCTGGCGGGGAGGCAGTGGGGAGGACGGTCGGGGGTGCAGCAGGAGGCCGGCGTCGCCTTGGGGAAGAGGCTCAGCGGCGCGGGGGAGCCCCAGGATCCAAGGAACTGCAGAGGGAAGGAGAGGAGCAGGCGTGGCTGGAAAGGCGGTGGGACAGGGAGGGGTAGGCTGTGCGGCTGCCCGGTCCCCTGTGGAGAGGAGCCCTGGGAGCTGCGGGAAGAGCCGGGACAGAGAAGGCTATGGGCGGGGGCCGGAGGAGGGGCGGGGAGGGCGGGGACTGTCCCTCCCTCAGCAGTGGGGTCAGCGAGGCCGGGCTGGGTGCTCAGGCGCCGAGGATGGGCCCGGTTGGAGGCAGAGAAGGCGTGGCTGTGCAGGGGGAGGCGGCGCCCTCTCCTCGGGATCTGGGGTCCCGCAGCGCCCGGGGCCGCAGCCGTGAGCGAGCGTGGGTGGGAGCCGCGGCCTGGGTCCGTGCGCCCTCCCGGCTGCCCAGACGGCAGGTGCACCAGGGGGGCCTCCGCGCCTTTCCAGCGCGAGTGAGTCCAGGGTCCTCGGCCTGCAGGCTGAGCAGCGAGGACAGCGGCGAGGGGGCTCCGTGGCACGGCCTGGCGGGGTCACCGCGCACACCTAGGCCCCGGGAGCCAGGAGACTCAGCAGCCGTCGCGCGGGGCTACCACGACCCTCCAGGCGCCTGTGCCACCGACACGCAAAAGGGTGAGCTACGGAGCGCGGGGTGCGGACCGCCACGCCCCTCCCGCCAAGGCCACCCCGAGCCCAGGCTGCCAGGGCGGCATCCCCAGCCTGAGACCCGCGCAGCAGCCGCCAGGAAAGAGCAATAGACAGCGCTCGGCTTCCACTGGTTAGACGCTCAGATGCTTTGTTACCGCGGCACGAACTACCCCACCCCGAATGTGCGTGGGTGCCGGAGCCTTTTCCAGAAGGACCCGTGTGGGCAGTGGCTGAGGGTGGCTTAGGGTTCCCCAGAGACACAGAACCAGCAGGACAACACACAGTCCCTCCTGCATCTCAGTGATTCCAAGCACGGCCCTCACACACAAGGTCTATATCCCATAAGATGATAACGCAGCGGAAAGCCTCTACGGCTTAGTGACATCTTGACGGTCCTGATCTTAGGCTAATGTGTGTGTTCATGCCTTACTTGTTAACAAAAAAGTTTAAAAAGTAAAAAAAAAAAAATTTAAATTAATAGAGAAAATCTTATGAAATAAAGATCTTAAAAAAACCTTTTTGTACACCTGTACTTGTTTGTGTTTTAAGTTATTACAAGAGTCAAAACGTTAAAAAATTACAAAGTGTATGAAATAAGAAAGGTACAGTAAGATAAGATTAATTTATTATTTAAGATAGAAAAAAGTTTTAATACATTTAGTGTTTATAAAGTCTACAGTAGTGTACACTAATGTCCTCAGCCTTCACAATCACCTACACCCATTCATGACTCACCCAGAGCCACTTTCAGTCCTGCAAACTCCATTCTTGGGAACAGCCCTGCGCCAGTGTGCCATTTTTAATCTTCTATGCCATGATTTTACTGTACCTTCTCTATATTTAGATATGCATTACTTGCCATTGTGTCACCTACCGTGTTCAGCACAAGTCACACTCTGCACAGGTTAATAGTCCAGGAGCCATAGGCTGCACCCTGCGGCCCCAGCGCGTGGCAGGTGGTACTGTCCAGGTTTGTGAGTGACCTCTGTGATGCTTGCAGAGGACGAAATCACCTAACCACACATTTCTCAGAATACATCCTCATTATTAAGCAACATGTGACTGTGTATGTCTGTGCCGTGTGTGTGTGTGTGTGTGTGTGTATATATAAATGAAGAGATTTGTTACATAAATTGACTCACAAAATTATAGAGGCCAAGAGGTCTGAAGCCCCAAGGGCTGCTGCCTGTGAGCTGGAAAACCAGGAAGGCCAGTGGAGTGACTCCATCTGAGTCTGAAGCCAGAGAACGAGCATCACTGAGGTCCGGTGGCAGGAGAAGGCGGTTGCCCCAGCTCAAGAGGAGACAGACGATGTGCCCTGCCTCCGCCCTTCAGTTCTATCCGGGCCTTGGGTGGATTTGATGATGCTGGCACATGGTGGTGAGGGCAGATCGTCTCCACCTGTTCAAATGCTAATGTCCTCTGGAGACACCCTCCCATCGACAAAGAATATTTACCAGCTACCTGGGCTTCCCTTAGCCTGGTCAAGCTGATGCATGAAATTAACCCCACAAGTCCACCCTTTGTCAACTTAGCATCCATACAAATCTTCAACTATATTTAATCTCCAATAAATACAATCGGATCACAGTTCTGCCTAATCTGATACAACTGTCCTACATATAACCAAAAATACGCTAATTCCTTCCCCAAAAGAGCTGGTAAAGTCCTTGAGGGATAGTCACTTTTCTCCTGATGTCCCATAACATAAATGCCAAGACGTAAAATTAACAGTGCTTAAATACTGACACAAAGTTGTTACATTTTATGCTACATGATAAGGAGATAACAGAGAAAACAAATATATTTGGTTAATACATGTATATATTCACGCAAACATATAAGTTACAAAACAAGGAGGAAATTCTGACAATGACAGTCCTTATTTCTGCCACTGGCCATGTAGTTGTCACTGGTATTAATGAACCCCTTCTTCCAATGCCCAGTCCATATCTCCTTACCCTTAGCAAGTGCTGCAGCTGGCCATGGTTCTTTACTGGTGGAGTGAGCCAAAACCTTCATTCTCAAAGGGTCTGGGCCATTAGAGGTCCTGCCTGAATTGTACTATTGTGGTTTCCAGTGACTTTAATCACAGAGCATGGCAGTGCCAAGACATGCCTGAGGATCTCCCGTCTCCCAGACACACTGTTCCTTCCCTCCATGGTGGAGCGCAGTCTGATTTCCCCTCAGTATTCCAATCAATCACCCTAGCCAGCGCCGTTATTCCCCTCTCAGCCCGCTGACTCTGAGGCTTGAGGGCCCCAAAAAGGTCAATGGGATCACTGTTGTGTTTCCTGGTTGAAGCATTTCTGCCTCTGGAACTAAGACCCGTAGGCCAGCAGAATACAAAGTTGCAGGGAGCACCTGGTCCCAGCCCTGCCAGGTATTGCCATCTAGTTGGTGCTATAATTGAGCTTCAAAAGGCCATCCCACCATTCTATATCACACCAGCTGCTTCAGGATGCAATATGAGCATCGTTGCACTTCTTTGGCTGTGAAGTGTGTTCCTCGATGAGAAGCAGTGCGGTGTGGAGTACTGTAACAGCAGATAAGGCATTCTGTAATTCCATGGGTGGTGGTTTTTCCAGTAAGGACAAACTGCTGCCCCTTCCATGCTGGAAGCCATCCAATGCAATCAACCTGCTACAAGTAGCTGGCTGATCGCCTAGGAATCGTGCCATATCAAGGGCTTGGTGTTGGTCTCTGCTGCTGGCAGATTGGGTAGTCAGCAGTGTCCAGAGCCAGGTAGGTCTTGGTGAGTGGAATCCATGTTTCTGAGCCCATGTACTACTCCATCCCTGCCACCATGCCTGCTTAGTTTATGAGCTCATTGGGCCATGACAGGGGTGGCTTGGGCAAGAGGCTGACCAGTGTCCACAGAAGGGGTCATCCTGTCCACTTGATTCCTAAAACCCTCCTCTGCTATGGTTATTCACATAGGACAGACATATCTTCATGATTCCGGTCCATTCTGAGAGACCTATCCACATATCTTTTCCCCCAAATATCTTCACCACCGGTTGTTCCAATCATTCTTTCCATGTCCCTGACCATCCAGCATAAACATTGAGCACAGCCCATGAATTAGTCCATCACTGCAGCGCTGCCCGCTGCCCCTTCCAAGCAAAGTGCACAGCCAGGTGCATGGCCCACAGCTCTGCCCAGGAGGACTTCCCTTCCCCACTGTCCTCCAGGGATGTCCCAGGGAGGAGTTGTAGTTCTGCAGCATCCACTTTCAGATGGTGCCTGCATATGGGGCAGAGCCATCTGTAAACCAGGCCTGAGTCATCTCTTCCTCTGTCAAATGATCATGGGGAGCTCCCCAGAAGGCCACAGGCACAGGCTGGGAGAGAGGGTCTCAGCTGAGCAAGGCAGTGGAGCAGGGGTGGGGACCGTGGGCACTTTGGCCACTTCATGTAACCTACTTGAGCATTCAGGGTCTTGTTGGACCCAATCGCATACGTACCACTTCCATTCGATGACACAGTGTTGCTGTGCATTCTTAACTTTATGGCTTGGTGGGTCAGATAACACCCTCTGACACACAGACGTCTCACCAATAAGTGGAGAGTAGTTGCTACTTCTTGCTCACTAAATCCAATCAGCATAATGTCCTCGATGTAATGCACCATGGAAGGGAAAAGCAACCAAGATTCCTGCAGACAAAATTATAATGTAAAGCTACAGAGTTGATGGGACACTGTCCCTGAGATGGGACAGTGAATGTGTATTGCAGGCCTTGCCAAAGAAAACTGCTTCTGGTTGACCTTCTGAACAGGGATGGACAAAAGGCATTTGCTGGATCAATAGCCGTGTACCAGGTAACAGACAATGTGTTAATTTGCTCAAGCAACGAAGCCACATCTGGTACAGCAGCTGCAATTGGAGTCACCACCTGGTTAAGCTTGTGATATTTCAGCCATTCTCCGAGATCCATCCGCATTCCCTACAGGCCAAATCGGAGAGTCGAATGGGAATGTGGTGGGGATCACCAGCCCTGAACCTTTCAAGTTCCCGATGGTGGCATGAATGTCCACAGCCCTTCCAGGAATCTCCACAGCCCTTCCAGGAATGTGGGATTGTTTTTGACTTACAGTAGTCACCCCTTATCCCTGGTTTAACTTTCCACATTTTAAGTTACCTGCTGCACACTACAAGATATTTTGAGAGAGAGAAATTACAATTGCATAGCTTTTATTGCAGCATATTCTTCTAATTGTTTGATTTTATTATTGTTGTTAGTCTCCTACTGTGCCAAATTTATAAATTAAACTTTATCATTGATATGTAAGTATAGGAAAAAACATAGTATATATAGGGTTTGGTGGTTTCTATGTCCATGGTGTCAGGCATCCACTGGGGTCTTAGAACGTATCACCTGCAGATAAAGAGGGACTACTGTACTATTTTCCTAGGTTGAAGCAGTTCTAATGGCTTCTACTTGGTCTTCTTCACTGTAATAGTCCTCACTCCACAGGTCGGGGACTCAATGTGTAGATGCTACCAGCTCCTCAGTTATGTCTCTTCCAATTATGCATTCTGAAATGGGGAAATAACTACAGGAGGATTCTGGGGACCCACTGGGCCCACTGTAAAATGAACCTGAGCTAAAACTCCATTGACCATTGAGCTGCACAAGCCCCTACTCTGCCTGGATGGCCACAGAGTCAACGTCTTTTCAATCTTCTGGAGTCAATGTCAGTGCAGAGCCAGAGTCTGGCAGTCCCTGAAAGGTCTGAGTGTTTCCTTTTCACCAGTGCACAGTTACCTGGTAAAAGGCAAGGTAGGTCCCTTTGGGGAAGGCTGGGGAAAAGATTAAGAGTATACATTTTGGGTAGTGTACAGGGTTGTTTCCCACGGGGACACTGTCGTTCCTTCATTCACTGGTTCTGAGTCTGTAGGTTGGCTCAGGTCTGAGAATTGATTGAGGGACCATGACTCTCGGCTTTGAGAGTCATGATTTTATTATTGGAGTTAGACTTTTGTTTTTAGAGACTGGGTCTCCTTATGTCACCCAGGCTAGAGTGAAGTGATGTGATCATAGCTCACTGCAGCCTCAAGCTCCCAGGCTCAACAGATTCCCCTGCCTCAACCTCCCGAGTAGCTGGGACCACAGGCATGTACCGCTATGCCCAGATTCGACTTAGACTTTTGTTCACTTGATCTAAAACTTTCCTGCTTATACAGATCACAGCTTCTGATCAAATTCCCTTTCAGGAGCTCCATGATAATGGGCCAGAGCCATGAGTCTCATGAGCCAAGCTGTTCTGATTGCTGCTGTGCCACTCCTGCCCGTTGCTATACCCACACCCGCTTCACTGTGGCCTCCCCGACGGCAGGATCCAGTTGCTTCCCTTGCACTTAGGTCTCCAGCTGAGTGGCTGTGGTTTCCACCATAAGGTCTGACCTACACAGAAGAGCTATGGCAGAGCTCTTCAATGAAGCTGGGGCCCCTCACACAGTCCTTTCTCGAAGTGTTGGTGAAAGGCCAGTCTTCCAGATCCCCTGATGTGGGCAAGTAGGTCTGAAATGACAAACCCACTCTAACACACCAGCTTCCCTGAGCCCTTTAAGCCCCCTCTACATTAACCCAGGGGAGTTTGGATCTTTCCAGTTTGCTCTTGGCAGGGGAGACTATTTTTTGACCCCTGTTCAGTCATCCAACCGAACTGAGCCCTTTCTAACTCGCTGAGCTGCAGCATTAAATCCAGAATCACTGCTTACTGAGCCCATATCAATACATTTGGCCTGATCCAACTTTATGTTCCTTCCACTACAATCCCACACCCTTAATATTCATTCCCATCCATGTTCCCTGGATTTCTGCTTGTATAAATTAGAAAACCCACGTTGCTCTTTTGGAGTGCAGCATACCTTCTCATGGGTCACAGTTCGTCCCTCACCTCAGGGCCTACTGGGGTTTGGGTCTAGTTATAAGGCTAGAGACAAAGAGGGGCGGTGAGGGTGAGCCCTGAAAATAATCAGCATTGTCCTGCTTGGCCACCACCTCAGAGGAAGATATTACTCAGGATGCAGAGGACTCCTTCAAATCAGGTGGAAAGTGGACACCACTGTTGGCAGGGATGCTGCTGCCACTAGGGATGTGAAGGCCACTTTTGTTGAGGGTGGAGGGACCTCTTCCACTGGCAAAGAATACACATCAGAATTTAGGGGCTTGATACTCCCAGCTTCCTCAGGGTCTTCCCACATATCTCCATTCCAACTTACAGTTTTCCATTCTTTCCCAATTAATTTCCCCACTTAAGAGTAAACACTCTAGAAGGCTGGGAGCTCAACTGCATTGTATTAGTAATTTGGCCAATTGCAGGATGAGGTCCTGAGTTTGATTTTCAGAAATTTCAGCCCTGTGTTTATATGAGATAAGGCTCTCGGGGCACACATAGAAGCTCTTAGGTCATTTTTGTGGCTCTTGACCTGGGAATTTGAATCCCTGAGCTCATCTTTTTCTTTTACCACTTTGTCCAATGACATTAGAAGTAACCAATGTCATTATATTTCTCAGTTTTCCTAAAATGTTCAAAAGTATCATATACAGAGTCAGGTAGCTCCTCGCTTCTTATAAGTGGTTAATTAGGAGGATCCAATGTACATATTTTGCATATCTCTATAGTTTATGCCACGAATGATCAGTGCTCTCTTTACTACTGGAAATAGAGTCATTAGTGTCTTTACATACAGTCAGATTAAAGAGCCAATTTCAGAAACTCCAGAAAGAATTCAGAAGACTCATCCTCAAAATTCCTGTCCTCTAGACCCACTCTTGGTACCAAAATCTATATTAGTCGGAGTTCTACAAAAAACAGAATCAATAGAATATGAATAGAGATCTATATAAGAGGAGATTTATTATAGGAATCAACTTAAATAGTTATGGAGGCCAAGAAGTCCCACAGTCTGCCATCTGCAAGCCGGAGAACCAGGAAAGTCAGTGGTGTTATTCAATCTGAGTCCAAAGACCAGAGAACCAGAGGCACCAATGATCAAGGGCAGGAGAAGATGGATGTCCCAGCTAAAGAAGAACGTGAGTTCACCCTTCCTCAGCCTTTTCGTTCTTCTCAAGCCCTCCATGGATTAAGTGATGCTTGCTCACTTTGAGGAGGGCAGGTCTGTACTCAGTCCACTGACTCAAATGTTCATCTCTTCCAGAGACACCTTCACAGACACATCCAGAAATGATGTTTTATCAGCTATCTAGGCATCCCTTAGTGCAGTCAAGTTGACACCTAAAATTAACCATCACAAGCAGGGAAGATGGTGTGGGAGGTGAGACGTGTGTCTGTGAGCAGAAGCCGGGTGGGTCTTTGCATGAACATGTGCAAGCATGTAGGAGCTGTTGGTGGCAAAACTCAACAGAAGCAACTTGTATTTAGGAAGTGAATCAGGTGTCCCATTCTCTGAGCCCCGTGACATTTCATGATCTGGGACAACAAAAGACTCTCAGAGCAAGATGTATAATAAAAAGCTAAAATTTCAAGTATGGTTTTTGGAAGAATGTGACTTCTGAATTTTAACAAAAAGCAGAAACAAACACTTTGTTTCACACTTAAGAATTGTCTGTGAAGCTTCTGGAGGCAGCTGGGCCGTGTGCGTTCACAGTGGTCATTCAGGCAATGGATGGACATGGTGAGTTTCTAGAGCACGGACACAACCCTTGGGGTAGAGGGAGGGCTCCAACACCAAGGTCCCCAGCACATATTTCACTACGAAAAATGACCATCAACTCTGCTGAAACAGAGAAGGGAATTTTTTCTAATTAGAGGCTTCACATTAAGCATGCACTGGCTTCATCTGGAGTATGCAGAACAGAATGATTCTCTTCCCCATTCCTCACCAAGAACAGTAATTAGAATGCAAGGTCATCTCCATATAATGCATTATGACTTTAATATCAGTAAACTCCCCTTACATATTAGATGCAGTGAGAAAATATTAGTTAAATTATCACAGACTAGTATGATCAGTTTCCTCTGGATAAAATGTGATAAATGGATTTTAATAAACTGAGGAGAATTATAGGCACCATCTTCTTGGGTCCTGTCAATTTTATTTAGAGTAAAATGCCATTGCAATAATTAGTTGGTTTTTACTGTGTTCATTAAAAGCTTTTCTAATGACCACTTGAGGAATAAGTAAAATTAATTTCTTTCTTGAACATCAAAGGAATTCATCAAACAAACAAAAAGCAGACTTCAGGGATTGTGCGAGATGGGGTGAGGGCCGGTGGTTTTCCGTGCCGGCTGTGGGGACAGCGCTTTCCTGCCATCTGTCATTGGTGTTGTAGCTCCAGGCCAGTCCCCCGAGGTGTGCTGATGGCGAGGGATGCAGGCCCCGGGTTGAGGCGCTGTCCATCCTTCTCAGGTGCCACTGAGCTGTGACTCCAAGGGCACCTCCTCCAGGCAGCTTTCCTTGACTGCTCCAACTTCAGGGCTCTCTTCTGGCTGACCCACACACTTGAACTAGGGCTCCTCAGTCTCAGAGGCTGAGGCCAGGTTCTCTCTCTGCCTGTGGCCCCTCGGAGTCCAGCACAGGGCTAGGCACTCTAGAAGGCTCAAGGGTTTGAGCCTGAGATCCTGGCCTGTCTCCTCTTGGACAGGACTCCTTGGGCCTCCTGGCCACTACCCCATGTCCTAGCCCCTGCAGTGCTTGCCCAAGCTCAGCCTTTGTTCAGCACACCAGCCCTGTGGGCCACACTGTCACTGGAGGGACTGAGGGATGTCCGGGGGTCGGTGGTGGCACAAAGGATGGAGCCACTGAAACGCGGTGGGTGGATGCAGGAAGAGGAGGGAGGCACAGCAAGGCAATGCCTGACATGACTCGAGGAGTCTCCAGCAGGCAGGCCTGGCCAGAGGGGCCCTGGGGTAGCCAGCTGGAGTCTCTGTGCTGACCCCACTGTCCACAGGGAGGAGCAGAAAAGCGGGTGAGGACTGAGGAGATGACATCACCTGGCTGGGGGTACTCAGTGGCGAAGGGAGAGACAAAGTCAGACACCGCTCTGGCTAGTGGGAGGAGCAATGGTCCTTCTGACCTCCTGTGCTAGGTACAGCACTAGCACTGGGGCCTTGGACACTCAGGGGTATCAGGA
>NC_045439.1:1382587-1409337 GCF_002776525.5 Piliocolobus tephrosceles | reverse complement strand
TCAACCATCACACACACACATACCACGCACAAACTCATCACACATACACCTGCACACAGCCACACACACTGGCCCTTCACACAGACACCATGCACCACACACACTCATCTCTCACACACACACACAAACCCAACCACCTCACACTCCCATCCCCCCCATAACACCCCCCACCTCTGCTGGATGGAGCCCTACTGTCCTTCAATGCCCAGCTGGCACCTCGTCGTCCTTGACGCCTCCCCACCCCACCGTGGCCTACTCTGCGCCCCATCGCACTTCCCTCTCCCGACCACGAGGACCTCGGTAATGTCATCCGTAAAACTGCTGCGGAGCCGCAGAATTAGAATCCCAGCTCGGCTCCTGCACACCTGATGCCGAAGGGGTGCCTTATTCCTGAGACTCCCTTGGTTCTCCAGTGTGCGGCATGTTGAGGGTTAAATGAGACCCTCGTCCGCATGAAGAGGCCAGGCAGGTCCTCGGACAGTGCCACAGCCCCAGGCTTGTGCAGCCAGCTCACGGAGGCCTTCCAGGCCCTGAACGCCAACAGGACAGGGCTTTCTTGCATCACCACCCAAGTGACACTGCTAGGGGGCTGCTCTCTGGATGCCATTGTGGCTGGGTGCCGGGATGGTTGGCTGCTTGACTCCAGGACTTAGAGCTAGACTTGGCCTTTTAAGCCTCTGTCTCAGTGCCCTCCGGTCCCTTCCGCCCCCTCTGTGGCTCACCTACCTGTCCCTTCGCCTCTGGGGTGGGCTGGCAGGGCTGGTTCTGGGACCCAGGTGGGGTGGCAGCAGTGGCTGTCATGGTGCAGCACCAGCTTCCCAGAGTGCCTGGTCTGGGGATCGCCAGCGAAGGCACCGAAGCTCTTCTTGGCTCCCGGGACTGTGAGGCCCAGCCAGCTCCACCCCACCCCACCCACCCCAAGCCCCACAGGGGGCCCCTACCTGGCAGCTCAAGCCCAGCCCGCTTTCCTGGTGCCCTGGGAGGCCCCACCACCACCTCGTGCCAATCAAGGGCAATGTGTGGGCTGCTGGGCCCTTGGTCCCTGTCAGGGCCTCTCAGAGAGGCCTGGGTGGACACAAAAGTTCGAGGCTAAGCTGCATCTAAGTCAAGACTCAGGAACAAGCAGGGACCCTGCCTGTAGCGCCCCCAAATCACGAGCAGCTCTCCGACTTCTCACTCCCCGACTTCTCACTCCCCTGGCTCTTTCTGGCTGAGGGGGCTCCTCTGTGTAACTTGGCCAGGCCCTCTTTCCAGTCTTTTATTCTTCCTGCAGTCAGAGGCAGGGACAGAGGGGGCTTCTGGTGCCAGCTCTGAGGCCTCTCTTGAAGCCCAGCCTGAAAGTGGCTGACCCCACCCGCTGCCACCCCACCCTGAGATGGAGGCTTCGCTCTGCCCTGGCGACGTGCCCTGCTAGGGCCACTTCCCCTAATCTCAGAATGACGGTCTCCTTGCCACTCCTCACATCGCCGTTTCAGAGCTGCTTTCTCACCCAGACCCCCGACCTGGCACTCCTAGTTCCCCCACCCACCTGTGCTCCTTGTTCCCAGGTGCCTACAACCTGCAGCAGGCCACGCCGTCATTTCTCCCTCCTGGCGCGCTTTCATCCTCAAGCACCTTCTGGCCCCATCTTCCAGGTCCCGCCGTGTTGCTCAGAGCAGCTCACAGTGGCCACTCAGCGACTCTGAGGAATGGGTGTTCCCACAGCTCCCTGGCTTCCAGGAAGGCCACAGCCGAGCTCTGCAGGGCAAGCTGGCCTCTGCAATCACTGCTCAGTGGCCCCTCACAAGTAGCATTTTTGCACTTGGGAGTCTACCCCGCTTTTTCCTTTTAAAAGGAGTTTGTCCCTGGTGTTTGAGAAATATGCCCAAGAACACAGCCCTTCTCAGAGAGTCTGGATTGTTACAAGGAAAGCTCTTGGTTGCGTAGGGGAATCCACAGTGGTGCAATATCAGCTGGGGCATGGCCAGCGCAGGGCAGGAGCTGGGGGACTGGCGCCTCTGAGGACAGGAAGACACTCATTGGAGCAGCAGCACGCTGCTTGCACCTGTAGAGGCCACAGGCTCAGCAGAGCTGCCCTCATGATACTAGTGATTCCAGGAGCTCTCTCTAGAGGGCGGGGAGATACTGCAGCCTCAGAAGTGGCTGCCAGGAGTGGCTCCAGCAGATTTAGGCGGTGATTTAGTCGGTGATCCTGCTGCCATCCATGTTCACCCTCCAGCAGAAGCCACACCTCACTCTCTCCTTACAGCGAGGGAGAGACACGCTCAATTAAGCTGGGGGCAAATGGCGTCTGCACAGCCAGATCCAAGGGCCAAGAGGATCTGGGACTGCCCGGGAGGAATCTCCACGCCGCGCGAGTCATCAGGGAACCCTAATTGGAAAGCAGTAATAAAAAGTAATTGAGTTTAATACATAATTTAGATCGTTACCCGTTAAGCTAATGCCTCCCGCTTAGGTGTGGGGAGAAAATTATTTATCTCGTAGACGGGGAAGATTTCATTTGTTTTTATAATGGAATGCTCGCGAATTGACTTTAATAAGAGCAGTTTGTTAAATCAGATTTTGAATTGGTGCATAGATTTGAAGTTCATATGTTAATATTTGACGTGATATACTTAGCGCCTCCCTTCTCCCTTAAAGTGGCTGGATTTATTCTCCCGAGAGGCTGCGCGCTCATTGTTGTCCTACATTATGGAAATTAAATTGGTTCTCTCTGGTGTCTTGATGGGAGGCAATTTGGCTCCTTACTTCGACCTTTTTTTTTTTTTTTTAAATTAAAGAAGGGACATTAAAGAGACTCTGCTTGCTTCTTTGTGGGGCCCTTTTCCTCTTGAAAACAGTCCCAGGGCTGCAAACAAATGCTTTGGTTAAATACCGGAAAGGAGCTTATTAACAACTCCTTACTTGGGTCCAGCCATCTGCCATTCCTTAACCTGTTTGATTTTCTCAGCAATCCTGTGAAGTCAAGCGGCCGCTAGGAACCCAGCTTCTGCATGCGCACATCGAGGCCCAGGGCCTGCCCCACCTGTAAGCAGGTGCCAGCCTGGCAGTGGGGACCAGGCCTTTCATACCCACGAGGCAGGGCTGCCTGGGCCTGGACCCAAGCTCATCTGGCCGGCCCATTGATGGTGACTCTGGGACTCAGTTTCCCTATCAACAGAACAGGGATAAGATACTGAGTACCTCAGAGGGGGTTTTAGGATGGAAGGAGGTGACGCCTGCCCAGGGCACAGAACAGAACCAGTACCAAGAGCTTAGTTGTGGGCATTGCAACTACCCCAGTGGAGTGGCTCCCGGACCCCCTCCCCAAACCAGCTCCCCGCACCCCAACAGCCGTACCACAAGGCAGACAGCATCTGACTGAGAGGGCTCCACCCTACCATCTGCCTCTCACCAGCTGTGGGGCCTCAGGTGGGGGTCCCTGTGCTCCAGGCCTCAGCATCCTTGGCTATGAAACAGGCTGCTGAGGCCTCCCTAGGGCACCCAGCATCCCTGTTGAGGGCAGAGGGGATCTTGCTGACAGGCTGCAGGAGACCACCCCAGGAGCCAGGGGTTTGCCTGGTCTCCTCTCGGGGCAGCCATCCAGGCAGAACCTCAGCCCCCAGATGGCAGGATCAGGGCAAAAGCTAAGTGGTCAGGACCCCAGGCCTGGAGGCCATCCCCACCGGGTTCCCGCAGCAGCCCCAGTGGCAGGTGCTGGGGAAGGCCCTGGTGCAGGCAGCCTTTACCTCAGGTCCCCCTGGACCCCCAGCCCCTCCAGCTCCAGCCTCTGTGTCCCATAGAGACCCCCCAGGGCACTGCAGGGAGTGCTTTCCACAGTCCCAGCTGCACCCCCACTTCCAACTTGCCTCTGAAGACAACCACGAATGGCGGGGAGGCACCAGAAGGGAGATCTTTAGGGGAGAACGAATACAGGTCTCCACTCTCAGCAACAGCAGGCTCCAGAGCCCCCAAGGGACCCTGGGGCACCCTGGAAGCGTCCGCTGCACACTGGAGGCACCTCAAGCACCGTGGAGTTTGGAGCCCCGGGGTCCTGGGGAAGCTCTCCCCAGTGGAACATTGAAAGAAATATGTGTAGCTGTGAAGCCCCACTTTACATAAAATCAGAAAGAGAGCCTGCGTAAAACAGATTTCTAAATACCCAGGTCCTAAGACACAAGCGTCTCCTGCTGAGCACCTGTGCGGCCTCTTCCTGCCCTTCTCGCCTCCAAGCTGATGCAGCTCCTTCTAAAACGCCTTAGTGCACCCAGGGTGCCCCGAGGAAGGTGGGAGCCCACAGGAGCCATGTGGATGGGAGTGAGCCCTTCCACCAGCCTGCTGGGAGGCAGACGGTCGGGGAAGGGGTGTCCTCCCACTCTGCCGCGGAAGAATCTGTTGCCATGGAAGCATCCGGAGCAATGAGGAGGAGGTGACTTTGCACCCCAGGAAGTGGGACCCTCTGCCCCAGGGATGGGTGAGCTCATCTGCCGGGAGGGCCCTTAGGACTGAGGCACCTGGAGGCACCGGGGGTGGGGGTTACAAATTCCAGTCCTGCCCCTGAGAGCCCTGGGCATGAATGCCCTCAGCAAACTCTTCTGAAGACCCAGGCACAGGCTGAAGCAAGCAAGGCCTGTCCCGGAGCTCCCAGGCTGGGCAGTAAGAGGGCCGGGGCGAGGGCCCTGGTGTGAAAGTCCAGGTGGGAACCGCCCTAATCACCCCCCAGTCCCTGACCTGAAGCTGCCCCTGTGGCTGAGGAGCCTTGTTCTGTCCCTGGGCCAGGGTCCCAGGCTCCCCAGCCTGTGGAGCGAGAGCGGCAGGGCAGGGACAGGCAAGCACCAGCACCCATGGCTGTGGCCCCAGGCGAGCCACCTCAGCCTCCAGAGTCCCCAGGCCTTCACCCAGCCTTGCAGGCCCTGTTGCCCACACCTGGGTTCATAGATTTGAACCAGGCTCAGCCATCTGCCTGGTGGCTTTGGGTTTAAGAGCGTCCATGGCTCCCCCTACCCCCAAGCCATGTCTCATAGCTCCCTGGGGTGGGCTGAAGGTCTCTGAGGGAAGCCTGCTCTCACTGTATGGACCACAGGCCCTGGCCCACTGAGACACCCAGACAGAGTCACTCAGCAGTTCAGAAACAGGGTGGGCAGGGCCCCCAGGTGCAGGGGCAGCGGGGATTCTGAGCCCTCTGGGAAGGGGTATTGGAATCATTAGAGTGAATGAGGGAGGGGACTGTGTGTTTGTTTGAGGGCAGCCGCCCAGCAAGACTTTCTAGGAGGAGGAAACAGTTTCTTTCTTGGCTTCCCATATGGCGCCACGTGGGCCATGTGCACCTGGCGCGTGGCTGGCACCCAGCGTCGGTTCCTTTCATTCACTTCCCTTTAAGCAGCTCCGTGAATGAGCAGCCACCATCCCGGACTCACACAAAGTCTCAGCCGGTGCGTGAAAAGCTGGGGGGAGCTCAGCCCCTCCACTCAGAGGCGGCGGCTGTGGCCACTACCCCGAACAAAAGGAAGAGCTTGTTTACAAATTGTCCATTGAAAATTGAGTTGCAAACATTGGCATCAGGCCTCGCCTGCCAGGCCACCCGGATTGGAGGGTAATTTATGAAGATTGCTTTACCTGGGGCCGTGCTGGTCTGTGCCTGCAAGTAATTCACACCAGGCTCATTTCGGATGCAGTCAAAGACCCCCGTATTTCACGATGACAATGTAATCACAGAGCCACATTAAAAAGTCATTATTGTTTAGAATCCAGCTTGGTTTGAAAAACACTTACTATAAAATTCAACAGCCTTTGTAAATTACCGAAAGGTTTACTCAAGAATCCTAGGTATCGTGATTTAGACCGGGAACTTACCACTTTATTGATTCTGTGGGATTTTGTCGGTCCCCGCATTTATAAGGAATGATCAGTGAGTGATCAGAGTAATAAACTCCTCTGTACTGGTTCATAAATAATGATGAACTGAGTTTGCGTCCTCAAATTTCTCATGCAAACCACTCCTGCTCCGAAGAGTCCCAGATGCAACTTTGGGGCAGTGTGGCCATCAGCCCCCACGGGGACAGAATCCAGGGGGAACTGACTTCTCCACTCGCCTCTTCGTGGGATCCCGGCAGGCCTGGCCACCGCATCCCAGGAGAGCAGCCGTGGAGCTGGACTCCATTTCCAGGCCAGCTCGAAGGATGCTGGGGGCACCGGCAGAGCTCCTGCAGATACAGACGTTCCTCTGCCTCCTTCGTGGCAGTCCAGGGACCAGATGTGTGTGTGCACAAGCCCTCGTCACTCACGCATGGTTCAACAGGCAGGACTTGGCAAATTCCTTGTCAGTTTTATCCTGAGAGGCAGAAAGTGTGCCCCTGGCAGGCTTGAAATGAGGGGCTCATCTGGGGCTCCCAAAAGCTGAGACTCCAACCCAGGAAGTGCCCCAGAGCCAGGCAATCCTGACACACTCACTCTCCTTCCACACTGGGAGACAGCAGCTCTACTCTGCCCACCTGCCCAGTAGTGGCCAGTTGGCTCCCAGCCAGGTTCTGCCCTCTGCGGCCCCTGAAACTACGCTTGTCCCTTCTTAGAAGTTGCCAATGCCCATCAGCGCCCAGGAGACTCTGGGAAGGACTGCAGTGAAATGCTCAATGCGTTTAATCCATGTTTCCCACAGGCCCACCCATGCCTTTGACCCACAGGACAGCGGCCATGGATGTGCTTGGGAAAACCACCATGACAGGTCCAGGCAAGAGCACCGGCCTGAGCAGGGGCCACGCCAGCACGCGTGGCTCAACTAAGGAACAGGGATGCACTTCCTGTCCTGTGGCCCCTACGTGCTCCTGCTTCTTCCAGTGGCCATTTCTGGGTGAGGCCTGTTCTCCCACATCTCCGCACTGGGTACCTCTGCCCTGGCTCCCGCCAGCTCCTGCCTCTCTCGGTGCCCAGCGTGAGGCTGGGGCACAGTGGAAGGTCTGTGAACCTGTATTAAGCAAAATAGAAACTAAGTGTGGACTCAAACTGGACTGAAATGAAATTGAGTTAGACTGAATGAAAATGGATTGGAATGGAATGGAATTCGGATTTGAACGGGATGGAATTGAATTGGAAGTGGACTAAAATGGAATTGAACTATAATCTAAACACCAGTCAGGCAGGAGAGATGGACGGGCTGAGCCAGGGGAGCTGCCCTCACCCCACCTGCCCCCTGCCCTGGGGAACCCTCTGGTCAATACTGCTAATAGGAACTGAAAATTAAAGAAAACGGTGCTGATGGATTTTCTTAATATGCACGGACGCATCTCAAAGAGAGTGTTTCTGGAAAAGCAGTAACGGAGACTGCAGAGGTCATGAGGCACCTGGACCAATCCCTGAGATGCTCCAAGAAACGGCACTCAGTTGTGCAGTTTAAATTTGAAGCGCGGTCCACCTTCAGCAAGCTACTCTTGTCCAACCATTTACAGCGCCTGAGCCACAGAAGAGGCCCCCGGAAGCCTACTCCAGCAGACAGGGATGAGGAAGCACTGTGCACGGGCAGGGTGCACGCGGGCCTGCAGTCCGAGGAACACACCTGAGGCGGGGCAGCAAGGATTTTCCACCACGGGGTCACTCTGTCTGTTCAGGGTCCCAAGGGCACCGAGAACACTGAAGACTTCAAGGGCCTGACATCAAACGCTGCTCTGGGGGGTGAGCAGACACCTGCCAGGAGCAAAGGGAGGACCCCCTGGAGAGCAAGAGGACTCAGGCTTCCAGCGCGGGCCGAGACATGGAGCTGTGAGGCCACTCACCAAGGAACACAGCAGCTTCTAGAAGTGGGAATGACCCTGAGCCGACAGCAGCAAGAACACAGAGACCTCAGTCCTGCAACCTCAAAGAACTCAGTCCTGGTCACAGCACTTGTCACCAGTGGGATCTGATCTTATTTTTACAGGAAATAAACATGGTCTACGAGAATGTTACCAGGTCCATGCCTTTCACTCAGCACCGTTCGGCCTGCTTCTCCTGCACAGGAGAACATTGTTTTAATCAGCACAGCACCATCAGCAAGTTCGGCAGACTTACAGGACCCTGTCCTGGCATCTCTCAGGGTGCGGCATTGGTCAAGAAGGTGTTCCCGGAACAAAGCCTGTCCCGCTGGCCATGGGCGGGTGGCTTTCTCTGCTTCGGGGTCTTCATTCTCCTGCATCTTTCGGGCTGGATGGGAGGTCCAATGCCCACTCCACATTTCCCCAATGTCAAGTTCTTTCCTGCGTTGAGAGGGAGAAGCCAGGAAGGACTCCCAGGCCCCATCCCCTGGATGGCTCCAGTGAGGTTGGCAACAGGAGGAGCAAGGTGAAATTTGGAAGGTTGGGGGACCCAGGGCCTTTCCACCAGCTGGTGGCTTCTCCAGCTTTTCCACCCACTCCTCCATCACCACTACAGATGGCAACTCCAGAATTGTGGCAGCTTCCTGGGCAATCCCTGAGGACCCCTGCCACAGTGATTCAGGCTGGACCCGTCCCGGCTTTCCTTCCAGCCCTTCCCATCTCACCTCGCCAGTCGTGCTCCCTGCACTGGACCCTCTGCTCCACTGCTTGGAGCCCTCCATTTCCCAGCCCCACCCACACCCATCCATGCTTGAATTCTTTTCTCCTCTATTTCTTGTTGTCTTTCTTTCTTTTTTCTTTTCTTTTCTTTGGAGGTAGAAACAAAAAGGTCCCTCTTCTCCCTGAGCACCTTTATCTCCACGCTCCTCCGCTCTCCCGGTGGCTCCGAGGCCACACCAAGGTATAAGGTTGCCACTCTGATGTTTCCCAAAGCTTGAGGCTCCCTTTCCTGGCTGGGCTTCCCACTCCCCAGGAAGCTCACTCTCTTACCCACGGCTCCCCGCGCGTCCGGGGCGGCCCTGATGTCCCCGCTCCAACACCGGTGGAGATCACCTTTTCTAGCTCTAGGGAGAGCTCCAGGTCCACATCATGGCTGGAGAGGACTGGAGCCTCCTCTCATCCCCCAGCCAAGTGGGCGCCTTTCTCTTCCCAGGTCCGCCAAGCCCCCTGCAGCCAGCGCTGCATGGGCCGCTCCCACTGCTGGCACCAAGCTGGGCGGGTTCTGAGCACCGCCCCTGCTGCCCCGGGCCTAGGTCCACCCCTAGAGAGCGAGTCCACCTGTCCAGTCCCTGCCACGCCACCAAGCACAGCCCTCAGCAGCACAATCTGAAATCTTCTGGACTTGTTCTTCCTGGCTGTTTGCCTCTCTCTCCGCGGGGAGGCACCTTGAGTCTTCAGGGCCTGACTCTCACAGGCTTAGTGATTATTTGTTGAATGAATAAATGTCCTTGACGCCGCCTCCAGCAGTCTCCCCTGCCTGCTTCTGAGACGGTTTCTCGCTTTCATGCTTGTCCTCACTGCACTAGCTCCTTTCCCACCCTATTCAGCAACCCTAGCATCTTTCTTTTTTTTTTTTTTTTTCTTGTATTTCTTCTTAGGTTTTGTTTTTCTTCATGATCTGTGTTCTTTGCCCCAGTGTTTTTTATGGGATAGTTCCAACATTCAGAACAAATGACATAGGATAATATGAACTGAACCCACCATCTGGACATGATAAATATTAGCATTCTGCCATATTTGCTTTAGGTAATCATTTTTAGAAGTAAACCATTATGGTTAGAGCCCTGGTATGTCACTCCCCAATCCCATTTTCCTCCCTCCTCCACAGCCTTCTCAATCATGTTTGATATCTTTACCACAGTCTATCCTGTAGTTTGGAAAAGATATGCTTGTGTAAAGTATTAAACTTTACACAAATCATACCCCACGGTGCTTATAATGTGTGCCACTTGTTTCTTTTTTAACTCAACATTGCATTTTCAGGTTGGTCTGCTTCTGTGCAGGACCAACTGCTGCAGATAGTTCTGTCTTACTAATTTCTGTGAGTTCTTTATACACGCTGGATGATGAACACTGTGTATAACAGACCAACTACTGGATAGTACTTTGTACACATATGCCATGGATGTGTAGCCTGTGTTCACTCACCAGCCCTCATTGTTGTGACGGGTCACTGTCAGAAGGGGGGCAGCAGCGCACATTGCCGGGGAACCCTTTTTGTGCAAACATGCAACAAGGTCTCTAGTCTAGGAGAGACGGACTTTGCCAGGTGGAGAGACATGCCTGGTTCCAGCTTCCCTAGGAGTAGCCAAACGTCTCTTTGAAGGGTGGAGCCAATGAACCTTCCCTTTAGCATGGGCTAAGTGCTCCCTCACCCACTGCCAGCTTTGTTACTCTTAGATCCCTAGTCTTTGTTAATCTGATGACTGTAAAACTAAAGGTTACTTTAATTTTCATTTTCCTGGTACCTGGGGAGAGGCTACATCTTTTCATGGTCATTGTGTGTCTCCTTTCCTTGTCTGTTAATTGTGAGTTTGTATCATTTGCCTGGTTTTCACTTAGTTCATTACACAGTAAACTTGCATATGTAAACATATATATCTTTACTGAAACAACAGGATACATTGTAGTAAAGATTTCAAACATGATTGTTAAGGCTGTCAAAGAGAGAAGAAAATGGGATTGGTAAATGACATACCAGGGCTCCACTCTATTCATAAATGCTTCACTTCTATTTGTCTTGTTGATTTGTGTGAGCTTTTTATATGAGATAGATAATCATCATCTGTCTGTTATGTTTATAGCAAATATTTCCTCCTGAGTGTGGCTGGTCTTTTGACTTTCAGCTTTGTTTGTGGCATCTTTTGTTGTACAGAGGCTATTAATCATAACATAGTCAACTTTATCAAACTTCAATTTTATGGGGTTTATGTTTGTATGTCTTACAAGAAACTTTTCTGGGCCAGGCACGGTGGCTCACACCTGTAATTCCAGCACTTTGGGATGCCGAGGCAGGTGGATCACTTGAAGTCAGGAGTTCAAGACCAACCCGGCCAATATGGTGAAACCCGTCTCTACTAAAAATACAAAAATTAGCCCCATGTGGTGGCGTGTGCCTGTAATCCCAGCTACTCAGGAGGCTGAGGCAGAAGAATCACTTGAACCTGGGAAGTGGAGGTTTCAGTGAGCCACTGCACTCCAGCCTGGGCAACAGAGCAAGACTCCGTTTCAGAAAAACAGGGAACTTTTCTGCATTTTGACATCATAAACCTATTTCACTATAGTTTATTCTGAATGTTTTAAAGTTTTGCATTTTGTATGTAGGACTTTAACCCATCTGAACTTTATTACCAGTGTAGTGTTTGATAATAATATGAATATTTTACCTTTCTATCAGTGGCATTTGACCAACAAACCCCCGTTCCTGTTGACGTATGGATCCCTGTGGTGTGTCCCAGGTTTCCACTCTGTGAAGGTCTGCTTTTGCCTTTCTGTTCTGTTCCGCTGATCTGTTTATTCTTGAATAGTCTTTATCAAAACTCTAGAGGAAATCTCTGGCTATTTGTCAGAGAAAATATCGCTACCCTCTGCTTCTTCTTCACACCTGTCTTCATCATCCTTGGTCCTCTGCTATTCCATGTGAAGGAATAATCCACCTTATCAGGTGCCATGAGAAAACACTGCTAGGATTTTAATGAAATTGCATTTAATTTATTGATTATTTTACAGGAGAACTGAACATTTGAAACTGAGTTTTTACATTCATGATGTAGCCTTCCAATTAGTTAAATCTTTGTCTATAGCCCTTAATAAAATTTTATTAGTTTCTCGTTTAAGATGTCCCACATCTTTATTATACTTATTTCTAAATACCTTAGTGTTTTATTGCTATTGCGAATGGTGTGTTTTTTCTATTACATTCTCCAATTAGTGTTGGCTATGGGCATAGCCATGCTGTGGACTTTCATATCTTCTTATATTAAACCTCATTAGCTCTCGTTGTAAAGTCTTAAAAAATTTTTATGTAGAAAGTTATATTGTCTACCCAAAAAATATAAAAATTTATGTCTCCTCCTTTCCAACCCTCACCCCTCTTTTTCCATCTTGCCTTGTAACGCTGGCTGGATCATCAGACCACGCTGAGTGATGGCTATGAGAGTCAACTCCCTGCTTTCCACTTTGATGGGACTGCATCTGGAGTTTCGCAGGAAGCTTGAGGTTTGATACCGGCTGGCTGTGGTGGCCTTTTACCAGGTTAAGGTCATCCTTGTAGCTCTTGTTATCTAGAGCCTCTGCTGGGAAGGAGGGTGAAATAAACCTGGGCTACATCTTCTGAGATGACCATAAGCTTCTCTCCTGAGACCTGCTGATGAGGCTGATGATAAAAGTGGATTGCCTAGCGATGCTTTATGCTTATGTTCCCAGGACAAAGCCTGCTTGGTCATAACTGATTCTGCAACCGGTTCCCCATCCTCACCCCTGGTGTAGCCACCCAGGCTGGCCCTGTGCCCACCCTCTGCTGACCACTGGCTCTTGTTGATGACCGCCACCCCCACATATACACATAGCTCAATGGACAAAAAATTCTAGGAAGAGACTGGAGCCATTATCCAGGTATCTATTACCAAAAAGCCTCCTATAGGGGAGTAGTTCCATCAAAATAGTAACTGACCCAGGGAATAGGAGGACGTATTTCTCTCCAGAGCAAAAAGGTTGATGCATACACATCTGTTCCACCAAATAAGCAACCTGGTGACTGTTGGGCTAGGGATCTGAGGGCCTCTCTGGGTTTTCCAAGTGCATTCTCTCCCAACGCCGGGATGCAGGGCCTGCGTTCTCTGAGTGGCTGTCATCCACTCCGCCTGTAGGACAATGTACCCACAACACCATCAGCCCAGCACAGCACCCACTGCGTTCCTTGCTGCCCTCCGATGACTCGGGTGTCCCAGACGATGGGGACTAGCAATGGGGTAGGCAGGGCCGTGATTGGACTCCTGACATCTCTTGTGTTATATTTCTTTCCTCTGCTCAATGTCCCCCACCCCGAAAGGAAGAGGTGTGTTCCAGGGCAGAGGATGCGACTTGAATTCACACACTGAAGTTAGGGGTACCATTGACGGGGCAGTGGTCAGACACAGCCATAGGTCAGCAGCACATAAAAACGATTTGGGAGTCATGAGGCTGAGGATGACATCCGAGGCCACAGGAGCGTGTCTGACTCACTCACACGCCTGCCACAAGGCTGAGGGTGAGCTGATGGAGGAAGAAAGGAAGGAGGAGCTGGCAGATAAATTGGTTTTAAAATGACTTACAATGTTGTGATTCATTGGTTATTCCCTGGGCCTCCCCTCGCCTGCTCCTGACACTAGGACTCGCTGTGGAGGTGTCTGGACCGTGCTCCGGAGGGCGGCTCCGAGCATCCCCGGGTGTCTCCTTCAGCTATTCTCATTACTCTGCTCCAGTGGTCCCTGACTGGTCACTGCTGTGGGAGAGAAAAGCTATCCCTTTATGTCACTTCGTTGCAGAATTTGTGACTCGCAAAATATTAACTGACTGATGTTTAGAGACACGTCGTCCTTGGCAGACTGGAGGTATAACTTCCTTGAAAAGCTCCAGAGGCAGGTGGTTTTGGCCACCTGGCCCTCCTAGTGGCACTGGTCCCTTTCTTTCAAGTCAAGGGCAGAGACTTGGGGCATCTGATATTACTTTCCACTTTAAATCGTGGAAGAGGGATGCTGGAAGCATGGCTGTGTCCCTCCGTTCTCAAATCAACCTACCCACCTCTTCTGAAAGGGATGCTGGCTCCTGGGTGGGCTGAGTCCTCCCTGCTCCAGACACGGGGAAGTAGAAAGAAGCTGAGAGTGGCAGCAACTTGGAAGACTTACAAGGCTTACTCATAAATATGTAGATTGCCTTATGATAATGTAGATAAAAGTATCACTAGGCAATCTACATTAGAAATACATATGCATATATATATATACCACTTTATAGATATATATGTATATATACATATATGCACACACATATATTAGTAAGGATTCGTGAACATTTATTTTTATTCATTTATTATTATTTTTTGAGACAGTCTCGCTCTGTCACCCAGGCTAGAGTGCAGTGGCACAATCTCGGCCCACTGCAACCTCCACCTTCTGGATTCAAGTGATTCCCCTGCCTCAGCTGACCAAGTAGCTGGGACTACAGGTGCCCACCACCACGCACGGCTAATTTGTGTGTGTGTGTGTTTTAGTAGAGATGGGATTTTACCATGTTGACCAGGATGGTCTCGATCTCCTATTTTGCATTGCATGTGCTTAATTTTGATGCTCAGATTATTCCAGCTTTGGCTACTGGGAGCTCTTTCAGTTGGTTCCTGTGTCCCTCTGGCATAATCTCATTCTTATGGGGTTTTTAAACACTTCTTTACCTCCTGACACTACACGACACTCTAGGCTCCTCTTGTATAATCCCTACCCTAGCCCTAGAATCAGCCAGTTGTCTAAGGATTGCTGATTCCTTTTATCGGAGAAAGATATTAGAAACCAAGATGTGGGCACTGGGTGCGCTTATTGTGACTGGAGTGCCAATGGAAATTCTGGAGATTAAAAGTATAATGATTAAAGTGGAAAATTTACTAGAGATGCTTGATGGTAGATTTGAATTGGCAGAAGAGATAATAAACTAATTTAATGACAAATCAATACAAAGTATTCAATTCGAAGAATAGATAGAAAAAAACTAACAGAGCTTCCGTGAAATGTGGAACACCACTAAGCACCCTGACCTGCATGTATTGGGAGTGCCAGAGGAAAGGAGAAATAGAAGACAGGAAAAGTACTCAAAGAAACAATGGCTAAAAACTTTCCAAATCTGATGAAAAATACCAGCCTCACATCCAGGAAGCTGAATATGGCAAGTGGGATAAAAACAAAGAGAAACACACCCAAACACATCATGATCAAAATGTTAGAGACAAACACAAACAGAAAATTTTGAAAGCAGTTGATGTCAGAAAAATCCAAATTTTGCAAAAATATATTTAAAGAGGTTTATTCCGGACCAACATGTGTGACTATGGCCCAGGTTACACAATCTCAAGAGGTCCTGAGGAAGTGTGCCTGAGGTGGTCGGGTTATAGTTTGGTTTTTCACATTTCAGGGAGACAGGAATTGCAGGTAAAATAATAAATCGATATGAGAAGGATGCAATTGGTTTGGCCGGAACAGGTGGGACATCTCAAATTGGGGCTTACAAGTCATAGGTAGGTTTAGAGGATTCTTCAGTTGCCAGTTGGTTGAGAGAGTTAAGCTATTGTCTAAGGACTCAAAATCAGTAGAAAGGAATGCCTGAGTTAAGATTAGGGAATTTTGGAGGCCAGGTTCTTATTATGCAGATGAAGCCTCATGGGTGGCAGTTCTCAGAGATATAATAGCTGGTGAATGACTCCTTTCAGATTTTAAAGGTGTCAGGCTCTCCATTAATCTCTCTGAGATCTGAGAAAACCTGGAAGGGAAAATACCTGGTTATATTCATGGAGATTCTCTGTAGCTGCAAATTGTCCCCATAAGAGATGGCTTTGCAGGGCCATTTTAATCTGTTGGCACAGTGGCAGCCATTGCAAAGTATGTTAAAGAAATATATTTTGTGGTAAAATATTTTTATTAATATTTCCTTTAGATTCTGCTGTCATGTGATATTATACCAAAGTCAAGCGGAAAGCAAGCCACATTTAATAAAAACCTGTCTGATGAGATTTTTATGGTTTGTAGAGCATGACTCCTCAGTCCCCTTAGATAGGTATTTGGGCAAGAGAAAAACGGTCTCCATTTAGTCCTCACAGCAAGAGAAAAAAAAAAAAAAACAACTCATGCAAAGGGACACCAATAAGATTAACAACTAAATTCATTAGAAATAATAGAAACCAGATAGCAGTGGAATGAAATAGTCAGTGTCAAGAGACAAAACACTGTCGACCAAAAATCTTATTTCCAGCGAAACCATCTTGAAATATAAAGGTGAAATAAAGACATTTCCAGATAAAAACTGAGATAATTTATTGCCAGCAAATCTGTCTTACAAGAAATACTAAAGGAAGTTCTTCAGACTGAAAGCAAACAACACAAGACAGTAATTCAAATTCTCACAAATAAATAAAAGTGTCAGTAAAGGTTCTTATATAGGTAATTACAAAAGACTGCATAATTGCATACTTTCCCTTTATTTTCATGCCTTAGTTAAAAATTAATTACATAAAACAATATATGTGATATACAGGAGTATTGTTGGGCCTCTAAATGGCATCAAAACTGGGGAGAGAATTGAGGAATGTAAGAGTAAAGCTATATTTCTCTGGAAATAAGTCAGTATAAACCTGATATATAAAGATACATACTGTAAGCCCTAGGGAAACAGCAAAAAAAAAAAAAAAAAAACCTCAAAATACAATGTAAAAATTATTTAAGAAATTAGAAATTAGTGATATCTAGTGTTGCATTAGAAAATATCTACTTAATACAAAATAAAACAATAAAGGAGAATTCATGTAACAAAGATGAAAAGCGACCTATAGAAAAAGGTAAAATGTCCAATGTCAATCTAACTATATCAATCACAACATTAAATATGAAAGAATTAAACAATCCAATCAAAAGGCATTGGTTGTCAGACTGAATTTTTAAAAGATCAAGGCCGGGCACAGTGGCTCACGCCTGTAATCTCAGCACTTTCGGAGGCCGAGGTGGGCAGATCACAAGGTCAGGAGATCAAGACCATCCTGGCTAACACGGTGAAACTCCATGTCTACTAAAAATACAAAAAAATTAGCCAGGCATGGTGGTACATGCCTGTAATCCCAGCTACTTGGGAGGCTGAGGCATTAGAATCACTTGCACCTGGGAGGCAGAGGTTGCAGTGAGCCAAGATCGCACCACTGCACTGCAACCTGGGTGACAGAGCAAGAGTCCATTCGAAAAAATACAAAATTAAAAAAAAAAAAGATCGAACTACATGCTTTTTACAAGAGATACACTTTACATGCAAAGATAAAAATGGGTTGAAAGAAAGGGTGGAAAAGGATACACCACATAAACAACAATTATAAAAGACTTGGAGTGGCTTTCCTATGATCAGACAAAATAGGCTTTAAAACAAATGAGTGGCCAGGTGTGGTGGCTCACACCTGTAATCCCAGCACTTTGGGAGGCTGAGGCAGGTGGATCACAAGGTCGGGAGTTTGAGACCAGCCTGGCCAAGATGGTGAAACCCTGTCTCTACTAAAAATACAAAAATTAGCCAGGCATAGTGGTAGGCACCTGTAATCCCAGCTACTTAGGAGGCTGAGGCAGGAGAATTGCTTGAACCCAGGAGGCAGCAGTTGCAGTGAGCCGAGATCACACCACTGCACTCGAGCCTGGGCAACAGAGCAAAACTCCGTCAAAAAAAAAAAATGAACAAAAAGGTTACTAGAGATAAAAAGGAACATTTCACAATGAAAAAAGGGTTAATTCATAAAGAAGATATAACAATTATAAACATACATGCAACTAGCAAGAGAGCCCACAAACATTTGAGATAAAACTGACAGAACTGAAATGTGAAATAGATCATTCAACAGTAATAGTTGCGGACTTTAATACCCCACTTTCCATAATGAATAGAACAACTAAAGCAGAAGACCAATTTGGAAATGGAATCGAACAACACTGTAAACAACTAGACCTAAAAAGCACAATGAATATGCCACCAGCAACCATAGAATACATATTCTTCTCAAGTACACATGGAACATTCTTTGGGATAGATCATTAAACACAATTGTCTTGTGTTAGACAAATAAGCACATCCCAATAAACTTAAAATTATTTAAATGATACAAAATATTTTCTCCACCCACAATGAAATTAAATTAGAAATCAATAATAAAAGCAAATTTAAAATTCACAAATAGTGGGAAATAATATACCTCTAAGTAACTAATGTGTCAAAGAGGAAATTTCAAGGGAAATTGGAAAATTCATTTAGATGAATAAAAATGAAAACACAGCATACTAAAACTTACGAGATGCAAAAAAGCAAATAAAGATGCTCAGAGAAAATTTATACCTGTATCTATATTTTAAAAGAAGAAAGATCTCAAATTAATTACCTAGCCTTCCAATCTCAGAAAGTAGAAAAGCAAGAGTAGACTAAACCCAAAGAAAACAAAAGGAAGGAAATAATAAAGATTAGAGGAGAAATAAAGGAAATAAAGAATATAAACCAATAAAGTCAACAAAACCTAAAGTTTTGTTCTTTTGAACACAGGTTTTGTTCTTTGAAAAGATGAACAAAAGTGACACATCTTTAGCTATACTGGCCAAGAAAAAAAAGAGAGAAGACTCAAGCCACTAAAATCTATAAGATGACTGACTTTACAGAAATAAAAAGGAAAATAAGGGAATACTATAAACAACAGTCTGCCATCAAATTAGACAATTTAGATGAAATAGACACATTCTTGGAAAGAGAAAACTACTGAAACTGGTTCAAGATAAAATAGAAAACCTTAATAGACTTCTAACAAGTAAAGAGATTGAATTATAATTAAAAAACAAAACTAAACAAAACAAAACTTCGTGTTAAAGAAAGCCCAGGTCCTAGATTCACTGCCAAATTCTACCAAATGTTCACAGAATTAATATCAATCTATAAGTTCAGTATTAACCTGATACAAAATCCTGACAAAAATATCGTAACAAAAAAAAATAACTCTGGTGAATTCTCTTCTGAATAGAGATGGGAAAATTCTTAAAAAAAAAAAAAAAAAAAAAAAACTAGCAAACTAAATCCAGCAACATACAAAAAGGATTATGTATCATGACCAAGTAGAATTTATCCCAGGAGTACAAGGTTAATTTATCATTAAAAAATCAATTAATGTAACACACCATATTAATAGAATAAAAGACGAAAATCATATTATCATCTCAATGCAGAAAAAACTATTTAACAAGCAACATTTTTTGATAAAAAATTCAACAAACCAGATATAAAAGGGAACTTCCCCAATTCAATAAAAATCATGTACATGGCCAGATGCAGTGACTCACACCTGTAATCCCGACACTTTGGGAGGCCGAGGTGGGAGGACACGAGGTCAGGAGTTTGAGACCAGCCTGACCAGCACTGTCTCTACTAAAAATACAAAAATTAGCTGGGAATGGTGGCAGATGCCTGTAATCCCAACTACTCAAGAGGCCAAGGCAGGAGAATTGCTTGAACCCAAGAGACGGAGGTTGCAGTGAGCCAAGATCGAGCCACTGCACTCCAACTTAGATGACAGAGCAAGACACCATCTCAAAACAAAAACAGAGCATGTACAAAAAACTTACAGCAAACTTCATACCTAATGGTGGAAGATTTAAAGCCTTGCCCTCTACAGACAGGAATAAGACAAGGATGTCTGCTGTTGCCATTTCTATCTGACATTGTACTGGAGTTTCTAGCCAGAACAATTAGGCAAGAAAATAAAATAAAAGCATTCAGATTAGAAAAGAAGATGTAAAACTATCTCTGTTTGTAAATAACATTATTTTGTATGTTTAAAAATCCCCAAAGAATCCACAAAATAAAAATTATTAGAGTTAATAAATGGCTTAAACAAATTTGAAGGATACGGGATTAACATATTAAGACAAAAATCAGTATATTTCTATACATGAGAAATGAACACTTTGAAAATAAAATTAGGAGAAAAATTCGTTAATAATTGCATTCAAAACAAAAGATTTAAGTATAAATTAAACAAAATAGGTGTAAACCTTGTACACTGGAGACTATAAACATTGTTGGAATAAACTGAAAACAATCAACATTAATGGAGACATATCATGTTCATAGGTCAGAAGATTTAATATTGTTAAAATGACAGTATTGCCCAATCGACCTACAGAGTCATCTCAATCCCTATCAAAATCCCAGCTGACTGTTTTATAGAAATTGACAAACTGACTCTAAAATTCATTTGGAAACACAAGGGACTCGGAATAGCAAAGAAAACAAATTGAAAAGAAAGAATAAAGCTGAGAGACTCACACTTCCTGATTTCAAAATTTACTACAAAGCGACAGTAATCGAGACAATGTGATACTGTCATGAAGACAGACACACAGATCAATGGGATAGAATTGGGAGTCCAGAAATTAATCTTTTCATTCATAGTCAACTGGTTTTCTACTGCTGAGACAGTTAAGTGGGGGAAAGAAGAGTCTTTTCAATAAATGGCACTGGGACAGCTATATTTCCACAGGCAAAAGAATAAATAACTCCTAACTCATACCATACACAAAAATTAAAACTCAAAATAGATCGTAAACCTCAATGTCTATGAGATAAAAGAGTTAAAACTACAAAATTCTCAGAACAAAACATAAAAGTCAATCTTCATGACCTTGGGTTAAGCAATGGTTTCTTAAATAGGACACCAAGAGCATCAACAAAAACATCAACCAAAAATAGATACACTGGGCCATATCAAAATTTAAACTTTTATGCTACAAATAAGACCATCAAGAAAGCAAAAGTACAACACCATAGAATTGGAGAAAATATTTTCAAATCACATATCTGGTAGAGGCCTTATATCCACTATATATTTAAAAATTCTTATAGCTCAATAACAAAAAGACAACAATATCATTTAAAAGGGGACAAAGGACTTAAACAGACATTTCTTCAAAGTAAATATACAAAAGGTCAATAAGCACATGAAAAGCTGTTCAATATCTTTCCTCATCAGGGAGGTACAAACCAAAACCACAACCAGATTCTACTCCACATCCTGAGGACATCTAGGATCAAGAAGACAGATAATGACAGCTGCAGATGAGGATATGAAGGAACTGGAAGCTGATGGGGTTGCAACATGCTGCGGCTGCTTTGGAAATAGGTTGGTAATTTCTTATAATGTTAAACATAGATTTACCGTATGACCTGGTAATTCCACTCTTAAGTGTATATACCCAAGAGAAATGAAAACACATGTCCACAATTTTTACATGCAAATTTTCATAGCAGCGCTATTCATAATAGGCAAAAACTGAAGTAACTCAAATATTCTTCAACTGATAAATGAATAAATAAAATGCATTATATCAGCACAACGAAATATTATTTGGCAATGAAAAGGAAATGAAATACCGATACATTCCACAAAATGTTGACAGGGATAAACCTTGAAAACAAGCTAAGTGCAAGAAGTTGGTAACAAAGAACCACATATTATAGGATTGCATTTGTAATGAAGTGTCTAAAACAGGCCAATCCATAGAGACAGAAAATGGATTACTATTTGCTTAGAGCTCGGAAGTGAGCAGAGAGGAATATGAGTGACTGTTAATGGATAACAGATTTCTTTTATGAGAAACAAAAATGTTCTAAAGTTAGATTATGATGATGGTTGCACAACCCTGTGAATATACTAAAACACATCAATGTGAATACTTTAGGTGACTCACATGGTGTGCAAATTATACCTTGATGAAACTGTTTCTTTTTTTTAAAAAAGTCACCAGGTTTAAAAAGGTCAAAGCTGGCTTTCTCTATATAATAGTACAAATAATTTCAATGTTATTTTGAACATTCTGGGACATGGGAAAAGATGGGAAATTTTAATTGTATATGTGAAACTTTAATCATATTATTAAAAGAGAACAGAAAAAGATAACTATAAACTGACTCACTATACACATGTAAAAAGAATCTGAATAAAACATTAGCAAATAGAATCCAGAAATATATTTCTAAAAATCTGCTATGACCAAGTATTATGTATTGGTTTTCAGGAATGCAAGGGTAGTTCAATACCAAGAAACCAGCTACAAAATTTAGTGTATCCATTGACCATATGATCCCATCAATAGACCCAGAAAAAGCATTTGAGGAAACTCAGCAATCAGTCCTGCAAAAAAATCTTGAGAAAAGTAATACTAAAAAGAAACTATTAAAAAAGAGATCTCTAAACCCAGCAGCTGTTTGTAGGGGAATGGCTCTCCCATGGTGCCCCTACCATGTTGCACATCTCCTTATAGGCCTCCTACAGGAGGCTTGGCCATAGTCTAAGCTGAGTCCTGGGAGTGATTCCTCCTGAAGCAAGGGGAGATTAGGCTGGGGAGGAGTCAGCGAGGGCGGCCCCCAATCCGTGTGAGAATGTCTCCAAGGGTTGCTCATCCATCTCCCCCGTTTCTGTTGAGCACAAAGCTCTCCCTCACCACTCCCCTGTCATGTGGAGCTGCTGGCTTCCATGTAGTCTGCACAAATGCTTGGCCGTAGTTTAGAGGGGACTCCTCAATGGCAGAGTGACCCACCACTCAAGTTGGCCGTCACCAAACCTTTCTGTCTAGTCGACCTGTGGATTAGGGACACCGGGACCTGACACCGCACTGGTCGTGGCTTTGCTGTCTGTCTGAGTAATAAACTGTCTTGAATCCTCTCGGCTGCTGTCTTTTTGGCAGCCAGGTCTATGGGAGTGAAGCCTGCTGACCTCACAGCCGCCGCCACGCTCCCTTTAGGGATGACTTGGCCACCTGACACAGATGATATCCAAGTAATGAAACACCAAACGAATACAATTAAAACCATAACTTAGCAAGGGAGGCCCACCATTCTAATTTGACATTGCACTGAGGGTTCAAGCAGATGCAAATGGCCAAAAAAATGAAACACATACTTTAAGCAGTGGGAAAGATATAGCTATTAGTTTTCACAACCCAGATATTGTATTTTAAAATTAGAATTAAAAAGAAAATGTGATAGGTTGAGATGATGTCATACAATTAGGCAGAAACCAATGCATTATCTCTTTTCAAATGATAGGCATCTGGAAAGCGGAAGAATCAGTCTGTTCACAACAGTGACAAAACCGTGAGCTACTTAGGGAACAATGGAACAAGACCCGGGAACTGTGTACCCAGCATCTGCCCACTGCTCTCGGAGCCACTTCCTGTCCTGCCCTGCTCCATACTCCAGGCTCCCTTCCCTTCTGTCTCCCAGCAGATTTGGCCAATGGGCGGTGCTGACCCAAGATGGAAGGGTGGGATGAAAAGACACACGAGGCCCTCCTCTCCCTCTCTCTGTTCCAGTGGCACCTCCAGCTGCAGCTGGGTCTCCTCGGTGGCTGTGGGCTTCCACCTGAAAGCCCCTTTCTCCGTGGTCCCAAATGGGGCTGAGAGTCTCATTATGATGGGTGACCTCCCCGCCATCCAGAGTAACCCCTACGACCAGCTCCCCACATTAAATTCCCTCCGCTTGAAAGATCCAGAGTGATTTCTGGTTTCCAGGTCAGAACCTGACTGACACAATCCCTATGGGGAAAAAAAAATGATAAATTCTTATTTAAAGACACAAAGCAGACACATTTTTCTGGATAAGAACTTTCAATTTAAAAATGTCAATTCTCCTGAAATGTATCTTTTAGTCAAGTGCCATTTCATTAGATTCCCAAGAGAGTCTTAGGGATTTTGGTGTGGCCTTGTTGGGTAGAATTATGTTGACGTTTTTATGGGAGGATAAGTACTCATGCAAGATGAGACAGCCCTGCCACTGTACACACACTGACAACACCCCACGAGATGGGACAGGAAACCAGAAAATGACCTCAGGATAAGCAAGAAGGTAAGATCAAGCTTCATCTGTTTCAGGGTAAATGGAAGCACCATTTAATTAATGGTCTAGCACACCCAGCTGCCATCTAGAAGAAAATAAAAGTGGATCCACTCCTTCATCTTAATCAAAACTAAATTCTAAGTGGATTAAAGACTTAAATGTCAAAGAAAGTAAAATAAAATAAAAATACTGCAAGAAAATCTGGAAGACCGCGCCATCTAGGACAAGGATGCCTCATTAAGCAAGACTGGAAGCTCAGAAATTCTTAAAAGAAAGTGTAAGTATGATGGACTATGAAACAATTTAAAACTCATCTATGAATAGATACCTAAAACCAAGTCAACAAACAAAGTATAAGTTTAGAAAAAAAAAAAAGTGGGCCGGGTGCAGTGGCTCACGCCTGTAATCCCAGCACTTTGAGAGGCCAAGGCAGGTGGATCACCTGAGGTCAGGAGTTCAAAACCAGCCTGACCAGCATGGTGAAACCCCATCTGTACTAAAAAATACAAAACTAGCTGAGTGTGGTGGCAGGCACCTGTAATCCCAGCTACTTGGGAGGCTGAGGCAGGAAAATCGCTTGAACCCAGGAGGTGCAGGTTGCAGTGAGCTGAGATCAGACCACTGCACTCCAGCCTGGGCAACAAGAATGGAACTCCATCTCAGAATATAAAAAAAAAAAAGGAAAACAAAAAGTGATTTATGATGAAAACAGCAGTGAGAAAGCTATTATCAGTAAGAGATGAAAAGTGCTTACAAATTGAGAAAAAAAATCCGATAGAAAAAGGGTAAAAAAAAAAAATACACATTCACAAAAGAGTAAACCCAAATGGCTAACGTCATATAAGAAATGTTCAAAATTACCAGTAATCAGTGAAATGCAAGTTAAAGCCACAAGGAGCTGTCACTTAAAACTCACCTGCCCAACAAATTAAAAGGAAAGGGCAGCAGGACCGATTGCAGCAGAGGATTCTTAGAAGAGAGAGTGTGCATCGCTACTGCTGGGAAGCAGACATTTGGCAGCATTTTTGGAAAGTTATCTAGAAATGTCAGTTCAAAGAAACATCGTCTATGCTTTTTAACCCCCAAATCCCAATCTGTAGTGTCCCCTTAGGCAGCCACAGCATAACGGCGCAGATGGTGCCTTTCACGGGAGGAAGGGGTTCTCACATACTCTCGGCGGCTGAAGGTCCAAGGTCAAGGCGGCGGCGGGGCTGCTTTCTCCTCAGGTCTCCCTCCTGGGCATGTGACGTGGTCTTTTCCCTGGGTCCTCACATGGTTGTTTGTGTGTGTGTGCATACATGTGTCCTAATCTCGGGTTCTTACAGGGAAACTAGTATTAGGGTCCACCCTAATGAACTCATTTTAATTTATTACCTCTTTAGAGACCCCATCTCCAAACACAGTCACATTCTGCATACCCAGGTGGGGGCTTTAGCATAGGAAACTGCAGGGACCCAGCTCAGCCCCTTACAGAGTCCTTGCGCTTGTTTCTGTAGAAATGAAGGCACTAGTCTGCCAAGATGTAAGAACAAGCATGTTTCTACCCACAGCATTGTTTGTAGAGTCAGGAAAAATAACCCTGAAACTGAAAACGGAGGGGCTGAGCTGGGTCCCTCCAGATTCCTACGGGAAAACCCCCGTCCCGGTATGCAGAATGTGCTTGATTTTGGAGATGGGGTCTCTAAAGAGGTAATAAATTAAAATGAGCTCATCCACTTCCGTAGAATCAGGAAGGTCGACTCAGCTGCGGAATATGAGACCGTACTGCTCAGGTGGCCGGCTGGGTTTCCCAAAAGGCCCACAGTGGGCGACAGCTGAGCACAGAGGGGAGGCCACGGCGTCTGGTCCCCACAGGCCCCACGAGGCCCAGTGATGGTGACGAAGGCAGAAACATGGGCAGTAGCATGGCAGGGAGACCACGTGCAGGTAGACAGCAGCTGTGGCCTCCGTGGGGAAGCCGGTCAAGGGGACTACGCAGGTGGGGAAGGGTAGAGGGTGGAAAGCCACTGATGGAAGGAAGGAGTAGGCCACAGTGGGAGTGACTTGCCTGGGGACAGCCGCCTCATGAGTGTCCTGGCCCTCAAGCTGAGGCAGCAGGCACCCTCTGACCCAGGCCTGGCCTGGGAAGAGAGCCTGGGCCTGGGCGTGTGCAGGAGCCGGCTGGAGAGCCCCTAACTGTGAAGGCAGGGAAGGGCTGGGGCACCCAGGAGAGGGGCCTCTGCTTCCTGCCCCTGTCCCTCCATCAATGGCCATGTTGTAAACAAGCAGAGAGGCACAGGTCGGCGGCTCTCCAGGGATGGCAGAGGCCTTCTTAACACCGGCTCAGTACACAGCTCCGCCTGAGTGTCCCCGAGGCTGGCAGCTCCGTGGGGCTTAGCCATCTGAGCAGCCTCCTCCTCCGGGGCCAGCAGGATCCTTGCTGGAAGCCCTCAGGCCTAGGACCTGGGAATAGGAAAGCTGTCTGTTCAAACACGCCTGGGCACCCAGGCACAGAACCCGGTCAGTGTCCCTGGGGGCAGCACCAAGGATGGCTGGGGGCAAGCCGAGGCCCAGCCCTCCTCCCCGGCATCGGGCGTGTCTGGAAGCTGTTTGAGCATTCATCAGCCCATCGGCTTCCCCCTGTGGCTCTGCAGGTAACTATCTCTAGGTTGATTTGTGTTCTCTGCCTCTGCGGAGAGCCTGGGGTCGGAGGCCACTCTCAGACTGTCAGGCAAACAATGCTATCGGAGGTGTCAACCCCTCTCCCAGTGATGAGAGTCACACGCCTGGTCAGTGGCCACCCTGGAGTCGGGCCCGGCCCTGCCTTTTCTGCAAAGTGTGGACAAACCTCAGAAAGCCTGGAGAGAGAGGAGCTGCTTCCTGCACTCAGGTACCAGGGTTCCAGGGAGCCAGGGACAGAGGAGGCGACGAGACAGGAACTGGCATTGGTGGATCCAAGAGAAGTGAACAGGGCTCCTGGCTCCATGTCTTCCAGGGATGTCAAGACGGTCCCCTCACACACAGTGTGTGCCTCCAGAGCCCAGAGCTTGAGTCCTTGCTGTGAGCCCTCTCTTAGCTCTACATTCAAGTCTCACTCAACTCCTAGGAGCTACATGTCGGCAGCAAAAAGACAACCTAACCAGGCACCGGGCATAAGAGTTGAAAAGACATTTCTCCGAAGAAGACCTACCAATGGCCAGCAAGCACGTGAGAAGATTCAACACCATTAGTCACTAGAGAACCCACCAAAACCACAGCAACGCCACTTCCCACCCTTTAGGATGGTGAAGAGGAGAAGGGGAAGGAGGG
>NC_045439.1:1326064-1382577 GCF_002776525.5 Piliocolobus tephrosceles | reverse complement strand
CCACTTCCCACCCTTTAGGATGGTGAAGAGGAGAAGGGGAAGGAGGGAAGAAAGGAGAGAGGGAGGGAGAGAAGAAAGGAAAGAAAGAAGGAAGGAAGAGGGGAAGGAAGGAGGGAGGGAGGGAAAGAGGGAAAGGAAGGAGGGAGGGAAGGAAAGAAGGAAGGAAAGAAGGTGGGTGGGAGGGAGGGATGGAAGGAGGGAGGGAAGGAAGGGTCACAGGAGGGACTCCAAGGCCCTGGACTCCCATGAGGGCTGCTGGGCAAGCAGGCTGTGCTGGAAATGCAGGTGAAACAGGCTTGGGATCCTGGAGGCAGGAGATGGCCACAGCCCCAGCTGCTCTCTGGGAAAATAGCGAGTGTTGGCAAGGACATGGAGGAACTGGAGCCTCACCTGCCGCTGGTGGGAATGTAGAAGGTTGCAGCCACTGGGCGGAACCCAGCAGGAACCTGGGAGGCCCTCGGTGTGATTTGGCAGCCAGCAGAGTGAGGCACCAGCCACACACTAACAGGGGCTGCGCACACGGCGCTGGGTAAAGGCAGCCGATCACAAACGCCACATAGCAAATGGTCCTGAACAAGCAAACAGAACAGGCCCAAAACAGGCAAACCTGCTGAAGACAGAAAGTAGCTTCGTGGTCGCCAGGGGTTGGGGGTGGGGTGGATGGGAAGTGGCCGCAATGGATATGGGGGTTTCTTTTGTGGGTGGTGAGAAGGTTCTAACATCAGATGATGGTAATGGTTTGATGGTGAAGCTCTATAGATGTACTAAAAACCTTTGAATTCTGCATTGATCAAAAGCCTGGGAGGTATGAAACAGCAGAATCAACATCTTACAGAGGAGGAAACTGAGGGTCAGTCACTTAAAATGAAAGTTGTCGTACCGCTGTGCCCGACGCCTTGAAAAGGTGGCTAAGACTTCTCATGGGAACTGTGCCCTCAACAGGCCTAGGCTGGCCCCTCTGCAGCCCTTCCCCAGGGAACCCTCCCTGCCAGAGCCCGCCCTGACCCCCTGCCCACAGGCAGCGCCCCACCAGGAGCAGAGGGGCTGAGCCCCCACACCAGCGGCCCTGCCTGGACCAGAGCACAGGGTCTCTCTAGCACAGGACTGGAGGGACTCCAAGGCCCCGGGCTCCTGTCAGGGGCTCCTGGGCAGGCAGATTGTGCTGGAAGATGCAGGCAGGGACAGGCATGGGGACCCTGGAACAAGGCAGGTCCTGCCTTTCTGCATGAGCCCCAGGACGGCCGTGGCCCCTGACTATGAACCTCCTGCCTGCTCTTGGTTAAAAAGCCCCATGTCATGGAGGCGGCAGCCTTTTCAGGCACTGGGGTCCCTCCAGACACAAAGAAACCCCTAAGGCATGGAGCCGGAATCACCCCAGACATTCTCTTTCAGAATTTTTCAATTTTATGTTCACTTACTTTTAGGCAAACGGGAAAAGGTTGGAGGTGCCCAGCCTGCTCAGCCTGCGTGGTTTTGCGGTGGTCCCACACTGAATCACCTGTCAGAGGGCTGTCCGTAGCGCCTCAGGGCTGGGGTCTCATACCCCCTTGTCAGGACTGCAGACCTGGCACTGCTGCATGGCTCAGGGGTGCCACTGTCCTGCACTGATGCAGGGCTGACCGCGCCTGATGCTGTTAATTGAGCTTCCTCCGAGTGGGACGAGCGAGCGATCTCATTTCTAGGATGATCAAATCCTGCCAGGGCTTGAGCAAAGCTACTCAATCATGGGATTGGAAGGAGGGGGCCCCATGCGGCTGGCACTTCATTCCCGCAGAGAAGATTGCTCCCGAGAGGCGCCAGGCCCAGCTGTGGAAATAAACACAGCCACACTCCGTTCCCCTGGAGAAGACACGGACTCCCCAGATGCCCGCTGTCCGCCCAGCACTCAGCTTCATGAGTGTCTCTCCCCCGGCTCACCCCGCGAGCCTCTGCCCTGGGTGCCCTCTGGAGCTGACAGGGCCATAGCCAAGGCACCATCCCTTCATCCTGGCTGGGGTGGAACCTCTTTGTGCCCTGGGCAGCACTTCTCAGAGGGTCAGGGACTGCTGCGTGGACTACTGTCCTGCATGGGGCAGGGAGGGCTCCACGTTGGTGATGCTGATGTAGGGGGCAGTAGTCAAGGATCTGCTGCCTCGCCTGCCTTGAGATGTTCTGGGTTCTCAACTGGAGGCTGCTTGGACCTGTGGAGTGGCCGCAGGCCCCCACCCATGCTGCCTGGGCCCTGCCAGCTGGGGCCTCCAGTCTGCTGGTGCGTCCTCCCTGGCCCCTGGAGCTAGGGTTCCATGGGTCAGCCATGGGAGACTAGGGGGCTCCTTGAGATGCTACTTCTCAGCCCTCAGGATGGCAACAACTCAGTCCTGAGAGAGGCTATGTCTAGACACCACATTTAGGGCACTGGCGTGTGACAGGTGTGGCAGTGGGTAGAGCTGCCACTCAGTGGCCTGGACCGAGAGCAGGACCCAGGCCCAGCAGGAACTCGGAGAAACGTGAAGTGCCAGCCGGGAAGCCCAGGGGCTAGGAGGGGCCAGGGTGCTCCCAAACCTGGCATCTACCCCTTCCAGGCTTCTAAGATCTGCGGCCAGGCCCGAGAACAGACAGAGAGGAGGCCCCTATGGGGTCGCTGCACCGGAGGGAGCCGGGTGATCCGCCAGCGGCCAAGGCTCACAGGAGCAGGACCTTGCAGGCCACGCAGGGGAAAGGACCTCTTCAGCAACAAGCATTTCAGAATCCCTCCTCCCTAGGGGCCCGGGCCTTCCTCTGCCTCTGAGGAGTTCTCAGGCCAGTCCCTGAGACAAGACAGGCTGGAGGGAGGCATGCTGAGCAGGCAGTCACCCCGTGTGGGACTCTCCGCGGAAATCGCCCGAGCAGTGTCTGGAGAAGGTGGAGGATGGGAAGCTCCTGTGCAGTGGACCATCCAGTCCGCCTCTCTTGCTCCCCTCCTGCCCCCGGGGCCCCCTGCCGATCTCCCCAACCCGCCTGCCTCTCACCCATAAGGTAGGTCTACAGCCGCTCAGTCTGCTGGGGACCGGGGTGTGAGACCTGGGTCCTCCTGGGGCCACCAATGACTTGAAGGGTGGCCTCAGGCGGGGCGGGTGACCCCTCCCTAGTCTGAGTTGTTGCTTCTAGGAGACCAGAAGCCCCTGGGGTGCCCCCAGGTGTTAAAGTCCGGGAGGAGAGGCTCTGCCCAGCACCTTGTGTGGGACATCCTGAAGTCAAGGCCCAGCCAGAAGCCTTCCTGAGGGTTTGGAGTCACTGCTGGAGGACAGTCACCCCTGCAGGGAGCAGTCCAGTGGAGGTGGGGCCTCTCTGGGGCAGTGGCCTGAGAGGCTGGGCCACCCAGGGCCACCACCCGGGAGCCCGAGGTCCTTACGCATGTGCAGCTTATCTTGCAGAAACATCTCTGACTGATGTGGTGGGTCTGGCTGCAGAATTCCCATCGGTCTCCACGCTCCTTTGAGAATACACAGCAAAACTGCTGCCCCTGCAGCCTCGTGGGTCCCTCCTGACCCTAGACAAGGTGGGCTCCTCCTCCCTGGGCACCAGGTGCTCCTGGGACCCGGGTTTAGCTTCTGCATGAGACATGTTTCATGATCACCCTATACCGTAATTAGATATTAAAAATCTCACTGTGCCTTCATAAAATAACATGGAACGAATAATAAAGTATCATAGTTAGAAAGTCATCAAAATGTAATAAAATGGTGTTATTACAAAGGCTTAAATTTTAACGATGGTTTTTTAGTATGTCACTTACGGTGTAATTAAAGTTACAAAATAACATAGAGTAATTAAATGGAGACTTGGGGCTTTGCAGGGGGCTGGGGCTGGGGGGCTCCTGACTCTACCCAGAGTGAGCACTGCAGGGGAGCAGGCAGCCTCCCAGTGGCGGGCCTCGGTTGGGGATGTGGCCAGGAGTGGGCAGACCTTCTGCTGTCCTGAGATGAGGGGCTTGGAAGGATAAGGGTCTGGGGCTTGTAGGGCCCCCCTGCATCTCAGTACACAGGGCTGATCTCTGACTGCCAGTGCCCACAGCTCTTTGCCAAATGCCCTGGGACCTCCTGCAGTCTCTGCCGCAGGACAGAAGTGCCAGAAATTTAGCCCCTTCAGGAGCTGGCCTGGAACAGGGAGCCCTGGGATGCACGGCTGGATGTCCCAGTTCCCAAGCTCTCAGGTAGATCACTCTGCTGCGCCCCTCCCCAAGGGAGCCCTTCTTGGCTGCCCTCCCTCCTTGTCTCGCTTCTCTCAAGCAAGCCCCTCACCTGACCCATGGTCCCCAGAGACCCAGGGTGCTCAGTGGACACCCAGGGAGCCAGTTGTGTGCCAGCCATGCTGGATGCAGGGCCCACAGGGGACCAGTGTTCAGGCAGACTATGGGCAGGGTGTGCTGAGAGAAGGAGGTGATGTCCTACGGGTTGCCTCCACCCGGCCCAGGAAGAGTGACCTGACAGGGGGAACAGTAACAGAGCTCAGAGGAGCAAGCTCGGGAAGGACAAGTCATTCTAGAAGGGCAGAGGCAGGGGTTCCTGAATTAAATGACAGCCAGGTCACTTAACACTGAGGAAAGCTATCCTGTACACAGATTGAAACTGAGACCTCCTAAGTAACTACGGGTGGGCCCTGGTCTCAGGCTGAGCCTGAATCCTGATGTCAGACAGAGCCTGAATCCTGTTCCCAGACTGAACACTGGTATCACGCAGACTGAGTCCAAATCCTGATCTCAGACTGAGCCTGAATCCTGATTTCAGACTAAGCCCTAAAAATTCTGCCTCAGATTGAACTCTGACCCTGGTCTCACAGTGAGCCTGAATACTGATTTCAAACTAAGTCTGAATCTTTATCTCAGACTAAGCCTGAATCCTGATTTCAGACTAAACCTGTGTTGGTCCATTTTCACACTGCATAAAGAACTTCCCTGAGACTTTGTCGTTTATAAAGGAAAGAGGTTTAATTGACTCACAGTTCCACATGGCTTGTGGGGAGCACTCAGGAAACATAATCATGAAGGAGGGCAAAGGGGAAGCAAGTGCCTTCTTCACAAGGTGGCAGGAGAGAGAAGAGTGAAGGAGGAACTTCCAGACACTTATAAAACCATCAGATCTCATGAGAACTCACTCACTATCATAAGAACAGCTTGGGGGAACCGTCCTGTGATTCAATCACCTCCCTCCCTCAACACGTGGGGATTACAATTCAAGATGAGATTTGGGTGGGGACACTGAGCCAAACCATATCAAAACCCAAATCTTCATCTCAGAGTGAGCCCAGTACTGATTTCAGACTGAGCCCTGAATCCTGATCTCAAACTAAGCCTGAACCTTGATCTCAGGCTGAGCCACAAATCCGTGGCTCAGACTGAATCCTGATTGCAGCTACAATAGTTCCAGACCTTTCTCACCCCCATTTTTATTGCCACTGAGGTCCCCTGGGAGCTTCATTCTGGGCTGGTGGATGCCCTACTGTTCTAGAACAGGAGCTCTGGAGTACCTATTCACTTTCTAGTCCCCTTTTCCCATATCCCCTCCCAGTTGTCCGGTTGCAGCCTAGAGAAGTCTCATGGTTCTAGACTGCAGACTTCTGCTGGGGCAGCTTGTTTACCTAGCAGAGGTGGCCAGAGCCCATGTGACCAGGGAGGGAATTCCCTGCAGTGTAACTCCACCTGGGGACTGATCATTCTCCACTGCCTGCCCACCTAGCGGGGAGGGCCTCACCCCCACTTCCTTCTCAGACGGCCCCACCCTTGCATCCTCTGGTTGTCATGCGTAGCCCTGTGTCACCTCTGGGATCAGCCTGCAGGTCTGCCCAGTACTGTGACTCTGCTCAGGACAGCAAGGTGAGTTCAGAAGCAGAGGTTGGGCACTCCCAGGCTCCCGGAGGCCAGGTAGAACAGTCCTGGCTCACGCAGCTGCTGCGAAGGACTGGGATCCCAGGCTGCTTTCCACCTCTTTCCTCCTGGGAAGCACTGCCAGTCCTTGTCCCTCCAACTGACCAGGACAGGAGGTCAGAAGGGAGGTCATCCCCACAGACAGGGCTCCCAGGACGGCACCTGCAAAGGTGCCCTGTGGTCCCAAGAGCCAGTGCCTGGCACGGCCGCCCGCTTCAGACTGTGGCTGTGGGCAAGTGTGTGCTCTCCAGGAAGAAGGGGCCTGTTGCCTCACTGTAGATCATCCTTAAAAAGAAACTAGAGACACCCCGGGTGCCTCTCTGCGGCCCCATAAATCTGGAGAGGAGGGAGCTGCACCGAGCGAGCTTAGGCTTTTGAATTTTAAATGGCCAATTTGGTCAATGAATCAATTTCACTGGGCTGAGGCGGCGTGGAGATGAAAGCGGTTTTAAGACCTATTGAAGGCGGTGAGAGCCTCTTTGTCCACGCTTTTCTCAGGCTGCCGCCCTCTAATATTTCATCTATATTCATTTTTACGGCTTTCCAAATTATAGATGTCAGCTAAAAAACTGAAAAAAAAGAGAGGGTGGAGGGGGGTGAAACTCACTGCTGTTGAATAGAAAGGGGAGGTTATCCCGCTCAAAGCCAGCCAGCGTGCTGGGGCGTGACCCAGAACTCACGGCCAGTCCTTCCATATCTGGGCCTCATGCCTGCATCTGATCTGTGACCCAAGGCTGGGCCTTCGCTGCCCATGGGGCAAAAGATGAGACAGACAGATGTGTCTCCAGTGGGGAGCTCATGTTCTAGTGGGAGAAGGAGAGAGATCTCCTAAAAGTGAGCAGAACAAAGACCCCAGTACACACGGCAACACAGGGTGGGTGAGGCAGGGCCATGGAGGAGGGAGTTGAGAGCAGGGTAGGAATGACCCGCCCTTGTGCAAGTATTTTCTTTCCAGTTTCCACCATGCTCAAACTGTAACCTGAGGTTATGATGCCCATTCCTGGGAATTCATGTTCTACCGTTTTGGAATAATTCTGATCTAACTGGCTAAAAATTACTGTGTACATTATCTTTAATAAAGGACTTGCTCTACAATTTGTAGTATAAAGAGATCACAAGGTAAATACTTTAAACCAGGGGTCAGCAAACGTTTTCTGCAGTAGGCTGGCTAGTAAATATTTTAGCCTTGGTGCATCACGCAACTGTTGCAACTACTAAACTCTGATGTTGTTACATGAAAGCCGTCATAGACAGCGATATGGTTTGGCTGTGTCCCCACCCAAATCTCAAACTGTAGCTCCCATAATTCCCACATGTTGTGGAAAGGACCTGGTGGGAGGCACTGAATCATGAGGGCAGGTCTATCTGACGCTAGTCTCGTGATAGTGAGTAAGTCTCACGAGATCTGATGGTTTGACAAAGGGGAGTTCCCCCGCACACGCTCTCTCTCTCTTGTCTTCTGCCATATAAGACAAACTTTGCTTCTCCTTTGCCTTCTGCCATGATTGTGAGGCCTCCCCAGTCAGGTGGAACTGTGAGTCCATTAAACCTCTTTTTCTTTATAAATTACCCAGTCTCAGGTAAGTCTTTATCAGTAGCGTGAAAATGGACTAATACAGACAGTACATAAACAAGTGAGTGTGGCTGCATTCCAATAAAACTTTATTTATAACAATGGGCAACAAGCTGGATTTAGCCCACAGGCCACAGTTTACCAACCCCTGCTTTTAAATACTAAAGTGAATTCACTGGTTTTTCTACAGTGTCCCGTCCCATCCAGTGAACTTTTCACTTCAGAGATTGGCACAATTTGCCACCTCTAGAAATTCCACCTATGGGAACTCCTATGCAGAATTCTGGCACTCTTTTTCTGCCTATTTCCCTCTTCTCTGGTATTCTGCCATGCAAATTCTAGCCATCTCAGCCTCCCAAAATTCTGATCTCTACCTCCTCAATCCGATGAGACCACCAGGCTCTGTGTGGGCCCCTCCTCTCATAAGAAGACAAAGAGCTGTCAGCCTTAAGGAAGGATGGAGAACTGAAAAAACGTCCAGCCGTCCTAAAGAAATCTTCAAGTCAGTATCAAGGAAGCAGGTCAACCATGCCTTGACTAGGGCCTTACTTCCCCATCACAGCCCATTAATCCACAATCCAGTCCTCAGCATAGCAGCCCACTTGGACATTGTCTCCACATAGAAAGTCCAGGCCTCAGAGGGCTCACTTTATGTGTTTCCTTCTGAATGGGTGTTTCAGTTCTGCACTTGCTGTGGTTTGAATGTTTTCCCCCCAACCTCATGTTGAAATTTGATTCCCAGTGTTGGAGGTGGGGCCTAATGGAAGGTGGTTGGGTGGTGGAGGTGGATCTCCATGCATAGATCATGCCCTTCCTCAGGGAGAAGCGAGTTCTTATTGTTAGTTCTCATGAGAGGGGCTTGTTGAAAAGGGCCTGGCACCTCCCCCATCTTGCTTCTTCTCTTGCCATGTGATCTCTGCATGCGCCAGCTTCCCTTCACCTTCCCCTGTGAGTGGGGAAGGTGGCACAGCCTGAGGTCCTCGCCAGAAGTTGAGCAGATGCCAGCACCATGCTTCTGTACAGCCTGCAGAACCATGAGGTAATAAAGCTCTTTTTGTTATAAATTACCCAGCCGTAGGTATTCCTTTATAGTAATAAAAATGGACTAAGACAGCACTGCTCACTCTCCAATGTCTGAGAACTATCGTTTCATACTTTTTTGCCCAGTTTTCTAGTTGCTTAACTCAGAAGAGTGAGTCTGGAAGCTGCAGTAGGGGACTCTGCCCATGGAGCTTTGATAATATAAAAGTACTCATTTCTATCTAACCCATCTTTACCACTTTAATATGACTGTGGTGAGTTCAGCAGCATCACAGAGTTTAGGTTGGTTGGAGCTTAGAAACCATCTGGTAATAGTCTTTCACATTTCAGACAGAGAAAGGGAAGCCCAGGGAGGGGTGAGGCACGGTTGTTTAGCAGATGGGGGCAAGCAGGCGAATACAAGCATGTCTATCCCTGCACCACCCTCAGCTACTGCCCACCCATGTCCTCCTGCAGCCTGGGCACTGAGGTAACAGCTCTGAACCCTGTGTTTACAACCCCCCCCACCAACACACATGCACACTCCTGCAAAAACATTAATTTCCTACCAAGTTGGTCCATGGGCCAGCGGGCTGCATCTAGAGGAGCTCTGTCCACACCAGCCCTCCTGAAAACAACCGGGCCACAGTGCTGGGCCCAGAACCCAGTACAGCCCCCTTTCCTCTCAGGTCATCCCAGCCTACCAGAGGAGTCTAGTAATGCCAGCCCTCCAAAGCAAGGCTCCTCAGCAAACCACATGACACAGCTTCTCGTTCATTTAGGGGCTGAATGTCAGCAACTGCAGGCACAGGTCTCTGCTGGGGCCGAGGTATTAGACCTGCTGGGGAGGGAGAGGAGCCGTTATCAGCCTGCCCTGAGCTGGAGATGGGTGTGCCTCAGACCTCGTGCCAGCCTGGGTCCCGCTGCCCTGCAGGTGTCACGAGCCCCCGGGATCCCTACACACAGAGTGAGACTCATTCAGCAGGAAGAGCTGGGAAAGCCAGGAGGGGTGGTTGGCAGCTGGCACAGCACTGGCTCTTCCGCACGTGCACTGAATCCCAGGGTTTCCTGACCGTCTGCCGAGAGTCAGGCTTCATCCTGGTGCTACAGGTGCCCTGGAGACATGAGCTGCTAAGGTGAGGCTGCCACAGAGGAGGGCGACTCCCCATCCCTTAGCCGGGGACTGAGGGGCTTCCCAGGGCATGGGACTTTGAACACCAGTGCCGGGAAGGCCCCAGGCAGACTGGATGAGTTGGTCACGACACCTTAGTGTGATAGCTGATCGACTGACGTCTCAAAGATTCACATCCTGGTGGCTGGGGCCTGTGAATATGTGACCTCACATGGCCCCTGCAGGTGTGATTAAGTCAAACACTTGAGCTGGGGAGTGGCTCTTGGATGGGGTGGACCCTAATTGCAATCACGGGAATCCTTTCAAGAGGAAGCAGAGGGAGATTTGGCACACGCAGAGGCAGAGGAGGAGGCTGCGCAGAAACAGAAGCAGAGACGGAGGGGCACAGCCACACCGGGGCCACCTGGGGCCCCCAAAGCCTGGAGAGACAGGGATGAGATTCTCCCCTTGAGCCTCCAGAGGGAACCAGTCTTGCTGACATCTCGATTTTAAAGTCATGAGACTTGTTCTGAATTCCTGGCCTCTGGCAACGTGAGATAATAAAGTAATGTTTTCTAATAAGGCCAGACCTCCAATGCAAGGCTCCTCAGCAAACCTCATCCCGCCCACACCCCAGAGCCCCTCAGTCTGCAGATCCACAATAGCAACCCAGGAGATAGGACCCGGGAGACGCCGGCCCCTGCCTGCAGCCAGGCTGAGCTTGACAGCCGCAATAGGGGCAGCCAGAGCAGAAGGCTGCCTCAGAAGTTCTTCACCATGCAGGAAAGTGCCAGGAGACCTGACAAGTCCCAGGATAGTGAAGACGGGGTAGCCACTGGGCCACCCAGAAGGTGACTGTGGCACCTGCACCCCCCACATGGTTGCACCCCCACCCCCAGGGCTGCTGCAGGCACACCTGGCACCTGCCCCAGCCAGCCTTGGCATTTTCCTCTCTGTTCCTCCCTCTGGGCAGGGCCGTTGGGCAGGCTGGACACCCCAGCTGGGGAGCTGGCCACGCCAAGAGCTGCCTTTCTACTGCGATTTCTGGGCCACGTCCTCCGCCCTCAAAACAGCAAGCCCGTCTCCAGGGCCAGACTCGGGGCTGCACATGGCCAGCAGGATCCTGTAACTGAACTCGCAGAGGACAAAGTGAAGAAGGAGGAAGGGAACCCTTTCAGCTCAGCGGCTGAGCTGTGTTTGCTGTAATTTCTCCAATTTCTTTGTGAAAATGTAATCGCGGTCCCAGAGCACGTGGGACCCTCTGCACACTGCCGGCGGGAGGGAGACGCACTGCAGGGCCGCCGAGAGCCCCCGCCCGGGCCCTTGCCCTGCCGAGCTGGGGGGCTGGGAAGAGTCTGTGGGTGCGGAGAACTGACAGTCTCTGGGGCTGGGGCCTCTCCTCCTCCATGTCTTTCAGACAAGGTGTCTGGGGCCCCCTAGGACCACAATGACCTATCACAGCCAAGGTGACCTTGGCTGGCTGGCCCCGAGTGAGGCTGGGGAAGGAGGCAGGAAGCAACGAGCCTGGATTTGGGATGACTTCCCCGCTGGGAGCTCCTAGGAGAAGGTGTCACCCTGAGGGGCCAAGGACACCCTGAGGGGCCAAGGACCACCCTGAGGTCCACCTGCAGCCTTTGCCTGAGCTTCAGTTCTGGGGACAGCTTGGGGACCCCCACCTGCCACTGTCAGCGTTTCCACTTGCAGGATCAGGCAACTTAAAACCTGAGGACATCACAGAGCAGGAAATGAGTTCCTAAATAGAAACCCCCTGGGGTCTCCCACCTGCGACCACCCCTCCTCCCCTCCAGCCTCCCTGCTCCTCCTGGCATGCTGGCTCCCCCAGCAACGCCGCCCTCCTCTCAGACACACACTCCCTACCGGCCTGCACCCTTACCCCACCCAGCCTCCTGCCCTGGCCCCCAGGTTCAGCCTCCTCGCTCCCTGTCCCTGCTCTGTCCCACCCAAGGAGCAGTGTGCAGCCCCTCCCCTGCACCCCTCCCTGGAGACCCAGCCCAGCATCTTGACGCCAGGCACCTCCGGACACTCTCCCCTCTTGTCTGCCATTAAGGTGACCTCTTATCCTAGAAGCTTCCAGCAGGGCAACCACTACATTGCAGACCCCCTTCCCCAGGCCCAGGCTCAGGCTTGGAGCGGCTGCCTAACACAGGGCAGCCACACTGGGGTGTCAGCTGGCCGGGTTCACCTTCTCAGTGTTTGGTCATTTCCTCACTGGCAGGACCCTAAAGCTTCATCCAAAGCAAGAGGAGGAGACAGGTGAGGACTGCAAGCCACACTGGGCGCTTGGATCTGGAAGAGAAGGGCAGAGACCTGGCTGGCTCAGGGTGAACCGCTCCTCCAGCGTGCGCCACCTAGGCCCTGCCTGGATAACCAGCAGAAGGGGAGATTCTCCCACAGGAGAGAGCAGAGGGGGAGATTCCCCCCAGGCCGCCGTGGGGCTGGGATAGAAATGATTCTGTGACCAGGAAATGGCCCCACCCACTGCTCCACCTGGTTGCAGCCACCCCTTGCTCCAAGACCAGCCTTATGGGTCTATCTCCCCGCTGCCTCCCTCTGCCGTTCTGCAGCTCTGGGGAGCTCCATAACTGGGGGGCCTGGGTCTGTGGGGAGGTGGAAGTTGCCCCTGCAGAGACTGTGTTCTCTTGTTGGGGAGGCCTGGGCCTCCTGCTGCTGGAGGGGCTCCCAGCTGTGAGTGGGCGGGCCCTGTGTAGCAGGAAGACAGCCCCATGTAGCAGGAAGACAGCCCCATGTAGCAGGAAGACAGCCCGCCATGTGGACCCCCTTGAGTCTGGTGATTGGTCACTGCCCACTGGCATGCACTCAGTGCTTTGCTGGGCCCACCCAGGCTTCTTTGATCTCTTGTGATGTTTGTAATCTGGCATTTGGGAGAGAGTGAGGTAAAGGCAATTTTGCAACTGCAGTAAAACCAGCAAAGTGATCCTCTGATGGTTCTTAATGAGATCCGTCTATCTCCCCTGACTGAGCCGGCAGACTGCAACCCCATGTGTGAGGTCAAAATGAATGTCACGTGGTCCCCCACAGAACCAGAGAAGCCATCACCATGGCGCCTGGCCTAATCTGCTCCAGCATCCGACAGGAGTGATCAGAAGATACTCACAGGAAATTGTTTTTCCCTCCTCGTAACCATAACAACAGATGAGAGCTGGTCTTGCTCAACTTTCCGAGTGAGCATCTTTGTCAGCGTGTAACCAAACCCAGGACACAAAAGCAGACACCAGGGCTGGCAAAAGCGCATTTCGGAGATATCAGGGTTTGGGGTTCCTTTGAAGTCTGGACTCTTCTCTCTCCTGCCCCATCCAACAAAGATAGCTTAGAATGTTCCTGAGCGTGGACTGGAAGGTGTGAGGAAGGACAATGGGCCCCTGGAAATGTGCATATCCAGTACCATGTGAGCCGTGACTGCTGCCTGGGCAGGAGCTGAGAGCCTGCCTTGCTGCCCAGAGCCCCCACAGACCTACAGGTGGGCACCAGTCCTCGCTTCCCGGATTACAGTCAAATGCTCTGCCCATATCGTCCTAACTCTGACAGCACCAGGTCCAGAGCTATCCCCCAAATTGCTGAGAGAAATTAAAGAAGAGCTGAATGAGTGGAGAAATATACCAGGTTCATGGATGGGCAGACTCTCCACGGCTAGGATGTTTGACCACCCCAAAATGATCAGCAGACTGAATGTGATCTTCATAAAAATTCCAGTGGGCTTTTTAACAGAAACTGACAAATGGATTCTAAAATGCATTTGAAAGTGCAAAGGACCTGAAAAAGAAAAAGTGATCCTGGAAAAGGAGAGCTCCATTGGACTCATATGATCGGATTTCAGGATGCTGCAAAGCCCAGAAATCAGGGCAGTGAGATATTGGTGAAGAAACAAATACTTAGATAATGGAAGAAAATATAGAGGCAAGAACTAGACCCATAAATACATTTCCCATTGATTTTTAGCAAAGGCTACAAGGAAATTCAATAAAGAAAAGAAAGTCTCTTTGACAAATGATGTTGAAGCAACTGGATAAAGGTATGGGGGAAATAAACCTCAACCCCTTCCTCATGCCATACATGAAAATTAATTTAAGATAAACCACAGATCTAAATCTAAAATATGGACTAGGAAATACCTAGAAGAACACACAGGAGAAAATCTGCAACACTGAGGTAAACAAAGACTCTTTAGAGAGGACACAAACGGCTCTGGCCAATAGAGAAAAAATGACAAGCAGAAATTCATCAACATTTAAAATTTCAGGTAATCAAGACATTGTTAAAAAACAAAGAGGTATTTCATAAAATTAGAGAAAAAATATACGTGTGTATATATACATACGTGTGTGTATATATACACATATATACACACGTATATTTTCTCTAACTCTATTAATAATATATGTATATATATGCACACACATATACACATATATATACACAATCACACACACATACATCTTACATCCAGAATACACTGAGAGTTCTTACAAATCAACAATAAAAAGACAATCCACTTATCCAAAATATATAAAGAGCTCTTACAAATCAACAATAAAAAGTAATCCAATTAAAAGATGCTTCATTAAAGAAGACACATAAATGGTGGATAAGCACATGAAAAGATGTATAGCATCATTAATCATCAGGAAATAGAAAAGAAAATCTCCAGGAAGTAGTTTTTTACCCACCAGGTTGACAATACCAAATGTCAGTGTGGACATGCAGAAGCTGGCACTCGCCTACACTGCAGGTGAGGGTGTAAAACAGTGTTGCCACTTAGAAAACTGCTTGGCAATCTCTGACATAGTTAAACCTCCACCTGCCCTATGGCCCTCCTCCCTATTTATCCAAAGGAAATAGAAATATTTATACCCAAAAATACTTGCACAAGAATGTTTATAGCAACTATATTTATAATAGTCAAAAACTGGACTACCCAAAGGTACACTGACAGGGAAAAGCATAAATAGATTTTATGTTTACAAAATGGAATGCCCTTCAATGATAAAACGGATAAACTACACAGATAAAGCTCAAAACAACTTGCTTGGGTGTTGGTTACATGTGTGTATTTGTCAAAACTCATCAGACGGTACCCTTAAGATCTGCACATTTCACTTTATGTAAAATTTATTTCATAAAAAGTAATTCCCCCAAAAGAATATGATAATAGCACAAAAGGGCTGCCCTCTCTCCTCAGCCACGGCCAAGTGTGATGTTGCACTCAGAACCCACCTGAGCGTCCTGGCTTTGAGTCTCCTTCAGGATGCCCAGGTGCACACCTTGCTCGGAGCTCCGGAGCAGCAGACGGGGTCACAGGGGTGGGGGGCTGCTGCCCTCCAGTGGTGCGTGACCCTAGCAGGTCCCCCCTCACCACACTATAAGCTCCCCTCTGGAACCTTGGAGCCCGCGTGCCTCCCAGACGGCTGATGTGGGGACCCCCAGGCAGCTTACACGGGGCACCCCGCAAGTGTGGCCACAGGAGGCTCAGTGAAGGGCAGCAGCCTGCAGCAATCACTTTGCCAGTCTCCCCAAGACATCCCCGTGTGCCCCGCAGTAGTGCTGGCTGGCCAGGCTGGGATCCACAGACAGGTGGCAGCTCCACCCAGAAAGATAGAAAATGCAGTTGGGATTCCCACTTCCAGGTCTTGCCTGACTTCTGCCCTTTCCCAAACACGGGGCCCCTTGGTGCCTTCAGCTGGTCCCTCCTCCTGGAGTCCCCTCCCACCCATCCCAGCATCATCTGCAGCACTCGCCTGCCAAAGTCAGGCTCAGGCGGGGCCTCCCACCCCCATCCAGGAGGCTTGGCTGGGCCCATCCTGCAGGGAGCTGGGGATCTGGACTTTCAAAAGCCAAAGACATGTCTCAGAGGTAAATGGGGGTTGGGCCACGGTGAGCTGAGGCCTGCCCCCTCCCCTCCTGCCCCAGCGCCAGGGGCAGCAGTGTGAAGCCTCCTGGTCTCCCACCCATTCCCTGGCCAGGATGGAGATGCCCTCAGGGCTGGCGCAGGCCTCCAGCCCCCACGCCTCATGGCCTGGGGAACAGCCAGCCCCACCAGATGAGGATGTGAGCCACACGGGCAATTTTCTCTAGAAATAAATGGGGAGAAATTGCTCTAACAGGCAAACGGCCTGTTTCAAAGCTAATTTCCACATAATAGAACCAAACTACTTCCCTTTCCTCTCCACTGTCTCTTCTGCATAATTTGACAAATTGCAAAGCTATTTGATTCGGGGGCTCAAACACAGGCACTGACTCCAATAGTCAGGGACAGATGGGGAGCGGGGAGAAGGCAAAGCTCCCCAGAAAGCACCTGCCACCTCCAGGGTCTGAGAGGACATTTGCGGGACTGGCAGCTCAGAGTGCAGGGGTGGGGCGGCGGCCAGGGCTGGGCACCTCCACATTCCGCCACCATCTCCCCAGGCAAGCAGAGGCCTGTCTGGGAAGGGCTGCCGTGGTAGCTGACGCACAATATGTCCTGCGGGGCTTGCCAGCGCGCTCCTGGCTCTGATCTGGTGCCTGGCAGGGCCAGCCCTGCTCTCAGCCAAGACCAAGGCCTGTGCTTGTGCTGCCGGCTTGGCCGTGTGCTGAGACCGAGCCAGACCCAGCCAGGAGAAGCAGCTGGTACCTGAGCGCCCCAGCCAAGCCGCGGCGCCCGTCCCCAGCGCCGCACAGCCCAGCCCATCTTCAGCTCCAGCCGCCGGGCTTGACTGCTCTGACCCTGGAATCCCCACAGGTCCTGTGTGTGTCTCTCCTGCATCTCCTTCCCTGTCCATGGCGTCCCGGGAACTCAGAACTCCCCCTCACCATCCCAGGGACCTGCACATCCCTACCACACACACAGCCCACAGCCGGGCCACGGTAGGATGCATCCTGTGTGCAGGGGACGCATGAGAAAATGCACACAGCCGGGGCTGAGGACATGGAGGCCTCCAGGCAGGGGGCCGGGGCCAGCCTCCCACCCACACCCCACGCTGGTGGGCAGGTCACAGAGCACAGTAGATGGAGAGCAGTGGCGTTTCCTAAAAGGACTTGCTACTATTTAACCCATTAAAAGAAGTCTTTAGGCTGGGCGCCGCGGTTCACACCTGTAATCCCAGCACATTGCGAGGCTGAGGCAGGTGGATCACCTGGAGGTCAGGAGTTTGAGACCAGCCTAGCCAACATGGCGAAACTGTGTCTCTACTAAAAATACAAAAATTAGCTGGGCGTGGTGATGCAGGCCTGTCATCCCAGGTACTCAGGAGGCTGAGGCAGGAGATTCGTTTGAACCCAGGACGCAGAGGTTGCAGTAAGCCGAGATTGTGCCACTGCACTCTAGCCTGGATGACAGAGCAAGACTCCCTTAAAAAAAAAAGAAAAGAAAAGAAGAAAAAGAAAGAAAGAAAGAAAAAGAAGAGTCTTTAAATGAGGATAATGTTATTTTTAACAATATTATTTTACAGCTATACAAATACTACACTAAAGCAGGCTTCATATTAAAGAGTGAGAGCCTCCTTCACCTGCACCCCAGCCCCCCCATACTGTTCCTTCCCCGAGGTCCTCCCCTCAATGCACCTGTGAGCACCTTCCGGAGCTGTCCAGGCACCTGTAGGCAGGTCTGAGTATGCAGACACGGGGCTCGGGGCAGTCCCAGGAGGAATCCCGCTCGCCTGTGATCCCCTGCCCTGCGTTCGTGCTTCTCGTGTACTTCTACGGAGAGAAACAAGGGTCACGCACGGACCCTCGGCAAGGCCATGGATGCAGTGCAAGACCCAGTACAGCAGACCCTGCCCGCCCACCGACTGCCACGTGGTACCCCAGAGGCTGGAGGTTGAGGGTCACTCGTGCACCACCCCTACCTGCAAAGAGCACCCATCCAGGGGCACAGGGCAGCAGGAAACTCGGCTGAGAGGCGTGCAGACAGGGAATGCCCTGGGGAGTGGCAGGGGAGCTCCTGCCACAGGGGGCCTTCAGGCACCCTCAGAACCACAGGATCCTTTCAGAAGCCAAGGACATCAAGAGAGAAGGATCAAAAGAACCCGAAGCACAGGCTCACGACGAGCCTGGGTGACATGGCGAGACCCTGTCTCTATGAAAAACACAAACATTACCAGACATGGTGGCACACTCCTGTAGTCCCAGCTACACTTGGGTAGCTGAAGCTGGAGGATCACCTCAGCCCAGGAGGTTGAGGCTGCAGTGAGCTGTGATCACACCACCGCACTCCAGCCTGGGCGACGGAGCAGGACCCTCAAAAACTAAAAAGAAAAAAGAAAGCACAGAAGCTTCAACAAGCCAGGCATGTCAGGTGTCCCCCAAGAATGCCCTGCCAAGGGAATGGCGAGGTGAGGGAGGCAGCCACAGGCTGCTGAGGCTGAGGCTGAGCCTGACAGTGGGGCCTCAGATGGGAGGCTGGGGTGGTCGGGGCTCCCCTGTGGTCAGCGCAGAGCCAGGCAGTGATGGGGAAGGAGCCCAGGGACAGGGAGCCCAGTACGGTGGCTTCAGCATCGCCAGCGCCACGACGACAAGGCGCCATGGGAGGGGACAATGCAGAGCCATCCTGTGGGGGACGCAGACGTTGTGGAGGCTGGCACATGCTCGGAGCACACGCTGGTTGAAATAGCAGCTGAGAGACGTAATTAAGAAGGTGGATCTGCTGCCAAAACATCCACCGTGCTTCAAAGCTAACAACGTGTGGTTTGGGGGACAGCCTGTTTCTGGGATAAGTTAGCCTCTGCAGGGCAGCTCACAGGGCGTGGGCATGGCAGGGACACCTTCAGTCCCTCTCCGGCATGGGCACCCCACACCCCGCCAGGCCAGGGAGGGAGGGGCGGCCGAGGGAAGCATGCACCCAGCACCACATCCTCCAAACCCTGGCTGTGGACACACGGGGCAGGCCGGGCAGGAGCTGTTGGGCTGGGCTGCACCACACATACCCAAGCACAAGCACTGCTCCGGCTCAAGAAAGGAGTGGAGGGTTAGAACATTCTAGAAGGCCTCCTGAGGGAGAGGGGCTTGTGCAGACGGGGCACTCCAGACCAGGAGCCTAGCCTGCACAAAGGTGCGGAGGTGTCCTGTGCTGGGGAGTGGGGCCAGGCCAGACCGGGTGGCTGGGCCTGGGGGACAGGAGATCAGGGTCAGTCGGGGACCAAGGGGGCCGATGTTCAGGAAAAGGTGCCGATGATGCAGTCCAGCGGCCCTAGCTAAGCTGCTCCCGCAGGCGTTCACCAGAAGCCCACCGTGACAGCAGCAGCCCCCAGGTTTGTTCAGCGGCATCCATGCAACCACATCAGCTCAGGGCAGGGATTTCAGACCCAAAGGGCCACCACCGGAGGGGGGGTTTGTCCTGGGATCAGGGACCACCACTCCTCAGCCGGGACCTTTCACACTGAGTGCCCAGAGAAGCAGGGGCTGGTGGGCACCTGGGGGTTCCCTGAGATTCCTGCCCTCCAGTTCCTTAGAGATCAACCCCTGGCCCAAAGGTCCTGCCTGACAGGTGCCCCAGACTCTGTGAGTTACTTAAGGTTAAGTAACAAAAACATCACCCTCGTGGCAGATGAGAGGTTAATTCAGTCACATCGTTACTGGTGACAGTTCCACAAATGATTTACTGATTTTTTTTTTAAATAAAAATATGTCACATCCTCTGGTATGGGTATAGACCAATTCTGTGCTTGGGCCAACTGGATAAGAAGTTACTAGTTTGTACCAGATGCCAACTTGTTATTCCATGCCAAGCAGAAACAGCACTACCCACGATACAGCACTGCTACCTGGCACTTCCTCATGCACCACACACGCACACCCCCACAAGAGTCTGCACAGCCTGCAGTGAGCACCTCCTCCGTGCCAGGCGCCCTGGCAGGGTTGCTGTGTAATGTGGGGGTTGCCAAGACCAATCAGACTTGGCACTGCCCTTGAGGAGTTCAGGCTGCAGAGGCGAAAATGGGAGGATAACCCGGCCCCACGTGCCGTGCTTGAATGGGCCAAATGGGACCCACGGTCATTGCATGTGGCTGACGTGGCACGGCTGGGAGGCTGAGGAAGGTGTCCCCATGGAAGTGACGTTCCAACATGGACTGGAAGGGTAAGTACAGCCCAGTCAAGGGAAACAGACAGAGGCGCTCAGCCTGGGCAGCGAGAAGGCAGGCGGGAAACTGAGGCAGGACAGAGTGTGGTGAGGTGGAAGATGGCAAGCAGGGCTTGGAACCAAAAAGGATGAGGGTGAGGTGGTGCAGACGGGTCCCCAGGGGCCCCAGGGCTGGGCCACAAAGAGGCCTATAGATCTTGCTAAGGCCCTGGAAGGTTCTGAGCAGAAGAGACTTCACCAAATGAATGCTTTAAGAAGCTCCTTCTGGCCCGATGCCCATCGCGGATGAGTGGCTAAGCAAATCGTGGTCTGGCCACACAACAGAATATTTATTATTCAGCCATCAAATGCAATAAAATACTGATTCCTGCTGCATGGCTGAAGCTTGTAAACTTTCTGCAGCGAGGAGCCGGACATAAAAGTTCACGTGTTGTATGATTCCTTTTAAGTGGAATATGCAGAACAGACAACAAATGCGCTAACGGGAAGATGAGGGGCTGCCAGGGGCTGGGGAGAGGGGCAATGGGGAATGACTGCGTCGTGAACACAGGACTTCTTTTTGGAGCAGTCATAATGCTTCAGAGCTCGGTGGTGGCGCTGGCTGCACAGCACCACCAAATTATACCCTTTAAAATGATGAGTTCATCTCACTGAGAAGGAGGAGAAGGACACCAGCTGCTCCCTCTGACAGACGTGTAGAGACAAGGCTGCAGGCAGCTGGGTAGGAACTGGGAAGAACGGGCCGAGGCCCCTGCACTGGGCCAACCCAGCGGGGACGACGGCCCCAGCCAGTGTGGCAGCTGTTGCGGGGAAGGCAGAGAGAAGTGGGTGGGTTTGATGTATTTTTAGGAGAAGAGAACACGAGGAATTCACAATTGCGCAGATATGGGGATGAAGGACGAGGACATGAGATGCGTCTGGCCCAGCACCCACCCTCAGGATGCTCATGCGTCCCTAAATGACAAGACGCTCATACGTCCCTAAAAGGCAGTGGCAATAGACTACACTCCGCTCGTGCTGGGGAGAGGCCCTCAGGAGGCTCCTGACTCAGCTGGGCATCCAGGAAGGCTTCCTGGAGGAAGCATTGCATGGAGACAGACCCAGGGCTCGGGGAACACGAGCTGCCTCATGAACTGCGTTGTGAGGGAGTGGGAGACTCGCACCTGGGGAGACGGCTGCATTTCCCGACACTCGTTCATTCATTCACTCTACACATCCACACTGAATGCCCGCTATGTGCCAGGTCTCCTTCCAGGCACTGGGGAGAGGGTCATTTTGCAAAATGCCTGCCAACATTTGAATGCACTCTGAAAACCAGCAGTTACCCGGATAGCTCCAAGTAGTAGCTGGACTTTAGAATTTGGTGTCATGGAACCCAAGGTCAGAGACTGCTGTTGTTGTTATTACTATTATCAGCACTTACACAGCGTATTCTGGGTGCCAGACACTGTTCTAAGGCCCTGGCAGAAGTCAGCTTGTTTGCATTTGGCCTTCCCAGATATGCGGCCTTTCATAGACATGAGGGTCTTGACTCTCAGGCTCCAGGCCTTCCTCACCCATGAGTGGACCTCAGTTTCCCCTTCTGAACAACAAGCAGGGTAAGTGTAATGGCCTCCAGGGACCCCCAGCTCTTCAGTTTCAAAACATGGTAGAAGGACCGTGGCTGAGTCGAGAGAGCTGCACGCAGCAGTTCTCCCAGGCTGGAGAGGCTCCACCGTGGACATAGAAGGTTGGGGTGGAGAGTCTTGTTCTCCCGGAAGGCTGGGCTGGGAGGGGGCCACGCTGGTGGAGGTGGGCGTGCGTGCTACCTGGCTCAGCATGTCCTGGAGCAGGGCCAAGGCATGGACTACGGTGATGTTTGGAGGGCCCTGTGCTGGTCCCACACTCCACCCTGCCCAGCACAAAGGCCTCACAGGGGCAGGATCCTGCAGCGAGGAAGCTGGGGAGAGTGACTCCTGCTGGGGAGGAGACTGCCCAGCACCTGGCCCCTCTCAGCAGCACCCGTAGTTATCACTGGACAGAGAAACGAGGGTCCGGGAAATGAGAGGGGATGGCCAGAGGGGCTTCCCGTCTGAGGCCAGGGAAATGGAATGGAACAGGTCAGTCACACCCCAAGCTGATCTGCTGGGCTCAATGCCCACTGCAGCAAGGTAGGCAGGAGGTTGAGGGAGAGGCAGGGCTGGCAGAGATGCTGGCCTTTGTGGAGACAGCGTGTCGGATCTCCAGGGTCCCTTTCTTCTGACCCTCCTTCCACCTAATCCAAGGCCTCAGGGCCTGCCAGTTTCCTGTCCCCCTCTAACTCTCCAGGCAAGACCTTCTGCTTTGCCCCCCACCCCAGAAAGTTTCCACGACATCCAAAAGATCTCTCATTTATTGACACCCCAGGGCGAATGTTGTTGAAACCAAATACTGCGGTGGTTCCTGTCTCACAGCTCAGCAGTGCCCTAACAGGCAACCCCCTTGCCAGGAGCTCCCCACGGAGTTCCACAGCCCGGCACCTCCCCAGGGGGACGTTTTCCAGCATGTCATCTGCAAGGGTGGCTTCCTTGCAGCCCTTCCCACCTTCCCACCCACTCCGGCAGCCAGTGCGGCATCCCAGCAAACCTCTCCCCAGCCCTATGGACCACACACGCTCTCTGGAGCTGGGATCGCAGCCCGGGATGGGATGTGGCCTCTCCGGATCTGCTTCTATTTGGAGAACTCTGTCTCCACCTAGAAGTAGCCGCTCCCTGTACTGCTGTTCCCGTGGTTTTGGCATTCTCAGGCCGCTCAACAGGAAACTCCCTCTTACAGCTAAGAATTCTTTATACTAAACCTTCACTGTTCAAATTGCCGCATGACAACTGTCTCCTGATTGGACCTTGACTGATAGACAGTCAGTACCAGGAGCCATCCTGAGGGACACCCATGAGGCTGGGGTGGACGGTGTGTCCGCGCCGAGGCTGGGGTGGATTGGTTTGTGCCGAGGCTGGGGTGGACGGCGTGTCCGCGCCGAGGCTGGGGTGGATGGTTTGTGCCGAGGCTGGGGTGGACGGCGTGTCCGCGCCGAGGCTGGGGTGGACAGTGTGTCTGTGCTTTGAGACTTGAGTGCGGTGCTGAGTTTCTCGTCAATAAGAAATCAGATGCTGACGACCCATGGCCCAACCCCTAGCCCATTCCCCAGCCCACCTTCACATCATAATCAATCAAGCTGGCGCCTGTGGTGGTTTCATGAAACGCCAGCTGAAGCGTGTGCCTTGGGGTCCCAGGAGGCTGCTGCTCTGACGTGTACAGTGGCAAGTGTGACAAGGACCACAGTGTGGAACCGTGTTCCTGATGCACTGGGGCACCTCCAGCAAGATGATGCTCAGCTAGGGGGCCCCTCCCCGTGCAGACCATGCTCCGAAAAATAAAGTATTCACAGTTGCTCCAAAAGAATCCCTCATTCCTGCAACCACAGGGAGAATACTGCTGAAAATCAACACAGAACATCTTGTAGTGACAAAAACACACAAACACACACACACAAACACACACAGACACGCACACGCACACATGAACACACACTCATGCGCACACACATACAAACATGCACACACGAGCATGCACATACAAACACACACACATAAAAACATACGTGCATACATACACACACACACACACACATGCACACACACAATGGAGCACGTCAAAGGGACACCAAGGCCAACCTAAAGAACTCCCCGCCGGGTGCGGCGGCTCACATCTGGAATCCCAGCACTTTGGGAGGCCAAGGCAGGCAGATCACCTGAGGTTGGGAGTTCAAGACCAGCCTCACCAACATGGAGAAACTCCGTCTCTACTAAAAAAAAATTCAAAAATTACCCAGGCATGGTGGCGCGTGCCTGTAATCCCAGCTGCTCGGGAGGCTGAGGCAGGAGAATTACTTGAACCCAGAAGGCGGAGGTTGCAGTGAGCCGACGTTACACCACTGCACTCTAGCCTGGGATACAGAGTGAGACTCTGTCTAAAAACAAACATTCCCAACAGCCAAAACTGGAACAATTTGAGCAAGAAAATAGAGCATTAGATTTTAACCCAAACTATAAAATAAATATCAATAAATGCATATTGATAGAAACAAATGATTAAATAAATGAATAAATAAATAAGTGAAGGAGAAGAGGCAAAGCCCCCATGCTGAATAACTCATTATTTCTGTAGCTACCCCACACCCCTTACGTGCGGGCTGTGCAGTCACTTCCCTCCAAAGAGGACGCTGTGAGAAGGAGCAAAGAAATGACCAGTGTGCAGAGGAGGCATGGGCAAGGAAGCCTGATGCGCTATCCTTGGAGGCCCCAGCCAGCCATGAGCCAGGGAGGCCCCAGCCAGCCATGAGCCACATCTACCGTGCACGCCCGTGGATGGCATCAGCATGGCACTTCACCACTGCGGTCTTCCTCCCCCAAACCCATGACTCCAGTCTAATCATGAGAAAAGCAGACACATCCTGACTGAGGGGCAGCCTAATGCCTGAGCAGTGCTCTTCAAAACTGTCAAGCTCGTCAAAAGCAAGGAAAGTCTGGGAGCTGTCACAGCCAGGAGGAGCCTAAGGAGACGTGGTGATGAAAGCTCACGTGGGATTCTGGATGGGCCCCGGGACAGAAAATAGACATTAGAGAAAAACCAGGAAAGAGGAAAGTGTGAGTGAAATGTGGGCTCTAGCGAAAAATGTGTTGGCATTGGTTCATTACCCGGAACAAGCGCACCCCCTAAGGGGAGAGGTCAACATGGGGGAATGGGATGTGGGTGTGGGAAGCAGGTTCACTCAACGCCAGTCCCAAGGGAGTGACACAGGGCAGGTGAGCCCCAAAGAGGGGCTTTGCACGTGAGAGGTCTTGGCTTCACTCAAGAGAGAATTCAAAGGGCAGCTGGAGGTGGAAGAAACAGCTTTATTGAAGCAGCCGTGTCACAGTTCCTGCAGGGCAGGGCTGCCGTGTAGGCAGAGAGTAGCCACGCAGGGTGGCTCTGCGGACGTATTCACGCCCACATTTAATTCCAGGCAGGTTAAGGGGCGGTTTATGCAGAAATTTCTGCATCATCTCTGGGTCGCTGGGTCATTGCCACGGAAAAGGGTGGTAACCCTGGGGTGTTGCCACGGCAGTGGTAAACTGACATGGCACAGTGCTGGGCGTGTCTTATGGAAGGCTGCTTCACCCCATCCCTGTTTTTGCTAGTCCTCAATTTGGTCCAGTGTCTGAGCCCCACCTCCAGAGTTGAGTCCCAACTCCCACCTCAGGAGGACATCCACTGTGTGGAGGACAGCAGAGGTCCTCCCTCTGCCGAGCGTCAGAACATGAGTCCAGACGCTTCCCCCATGGCACTCTGCCTTTGCAGTGGTTTGTGCCCCTGTGCCTAAGACTCTCCCCACTAGGCTTGAACACCCTGCAAGACCCGAACCTGGGCCAGATTAGTTTAGATTCAGGATGCCCACTCTCCTCAAGACTCCTCATCACCAGCACCTGCCACCAGTTAACTGGGGTCAGATCTCCAATGCTGCAGGGAGACAGATACACACTAAGACCCAGGAGGGACTGATCTACACATAAAAAGAATCGCAATAATTTGCTAATATAAATCTGCAGTAACATGGGGAACGTATTTGAGAGTGGATTAAATGGGTGTTAGACCCAGGAGGGGAGAGGAGATACAACCTGAGATTAGACCAAATTCCTTGACACAGGTGCACGTTCCAGAGAGCCTGGGTTTCATGTGTTGACGCACGCATCTGGAAGTGGCTCAGCTTACTTGGTGGCTCGACTGAAACTTGAACTTAGTTGCGGCCTACAGTTAATGTAGGAGGTGTGATGTGGAGGAAAGAGCCCAAAAGCTTAGGGAGAAAGGACTGCTGGGCTGGATTTATGTGCAACCTCACAGCCACCTCCCAGCTGTGGTCCCTGAGGGGCCACGGGACACTCTCTTGACTAATGTGAAGCAATGCATCACCCTGGCTGTAGGCTCCCTGCAAGCTCTCTGGTTGTAGACCAGGTGTGACTGTGGAAGATGCCACCATGAGAAATTCCTCCCTTCAGTGGGGACAATGGTATCCTGAAGTAGCAGAGGCCAACACAGCACCTAGCCACCAGCCACCAGAGACCAGGCGGCCCACCAATGGCAAGGGAAAGCAGAGACATGCATAATCACTGTAAACTGAAGCAGGTGGTGAATCCAGGCGCACCTGTTGTCCCATGTGTATTATCTTTACTGTAGAAAATGGCATGGCCCCTAGCCCTTGGTATCCAGCTCTTGACCTCGCCAATGTCTTCTCTGTATCAGTGTGGAAAGATCACCAGAGCAGTTTGATTTTCTCACCTGGCAGGGCCAACAGTGCACCTGCACAGTCTTTCTTCTGGGTCATGCTGAGTCTCCCACCTGCAGTGATAAGAAGCAGAGATTTTCCCTCCTACAAAGCATCATGCTGGTCCTCTACACTCATGACATTACGCTGAGCTGACTGTCTGATGAGCAGGAAGTGAAAATAACTTTAAATGCCTTAGTAAGGCAAACATTAACTAGAAGGTAGGAAATAAACCCCACAAAACATCAGAGGCCCCCCATCAATGAAGTCTCCAGGGCTCAGAGGTGTGGAGTATGTCAAGCTCCTTCCTCCAGGGTGAATACAAGATGCTGCACCTCACACCGTCTTCGTGAGCATGCTACTGCGATCTGTCCACAGAGTCCTGGTCTTCTGGGTTCTGTGGGCCACACTGAAGGGCCAATTGTGTGGACGTTGGCTACTCTTTTGAAGATTCTCTGCCTCTTCCAACTACTTGCAAGATTTTTCCCTGTCTTCAGTTTTCTACATTTTAATAGAAAGTTTTGTTGGTTCACTCTGTTGCTCTTACCTGGGTCTGTAGAGGTCCTGGGGGCTGCAGCCTGGCCACTGCAGCAGTGGTATAGAATTGGAACCCACTGTCTGTCGCTCCCAAGACTGCCCATCCATCAGTGTGGGCAGCGTGGGAGCCGTCTAAGGAGGTTGTGCAGGGAGAGTCAGAAGTGACAACATCACGGGGAAGGTTTCCCGAGCTTGGTCAGCACCACAACGTGCCAGGTCGCTGGGGCCACACAAAACTGAGCGTCTGCTCAGAGGGGGACAGGGGTCTTCTGCCTCATCTCCTTGGAGCAGTTCAGGCCTCTCCCCATAAGCTCCACAGGGTCCCAGGCCACAGGCCCGGCTTTCTCATCCTCTCCCTGGCTGCGGAAACAGGCCTCCTCAGGGCACCTTCCAGGCAGCCATCCTGGTCCTGGAGATCAGGCTTGGAGCCTGGTTTCCTAACCTCCCATGGCCCTTTTTCCCTGTGGCCTCCAGGCCCCTTCCTCTCTTAGAATGGGGGCCCTGCTGCCACAAGTATGGCTCAGCGATAACATCCTGCCAAGGCCTCCGGGCTAAAGTCACAGGCCTGCAGTGGGCTGGCCTCCCTTGCAGGCCTGTACTCCCCCAGGGACTCGAGCGGGAACTCCTCCTGCTTCCTCCAGCTTCTGGGGGCTCCAGTGTTCCTGGGCTTATGGCCGCCACCCTCCAACTCTGCCTCTGTCTCCATGCAGATTTCTTCCACCTCTGTGTGCCTCCTCCATGTTCTCTTACAAGGACGTTTGCCATTGGATTTGGAGCCTGCCGGGTTAGCCAGGATGTTCTCATCCCAAGCACAGGAAGCCAGGAGAACCAGTCCTGCTCAGAGCCCTGAGGTCCAGCGTGGGGACGGCAGCAGCCTCCACTAGAGGATGGGGTCTGTGGCTGTGGGTGGTGTGGGGACCCCCGGCCCTCAGTGCTACTGCCTTCCAACCCGTCTCCCCCCACGCAGACCTGCGCCATCTCACCTCCACTGCATGGGCCTTCCCGGCACATTAGCCAGCCTGGGACCTGGGGCTCTTCTTCCAGGATAACGGCAACACCCGGGTTGTGGCCGTGGAGCTGGGGCAGACACAAAGGTCACTGGAGAGGCCGTCACTGGACAAGAAGACCCAGAGCCCCCTGTGGCCCAGCACTCATCTCCCTGACGAGCTCTGAACCAGGCTGGCTCAGCCGGCTGCCCTCAGCCAGGAGGCCTCGTGGCCTCCATCCCGCTCCGCCATGCATGGATTCCACGGCCACCACTCTCACCAACGCCAGGAATTCCTTTGCTCCCTGGCTCCTCCGCTGCACCCCTCTGACAAACCCCAACACAAACCCCCAGCTGTATTAGGCCATTCTTCCATTGCTATGAAGAAATACCTGAGACTGGGCAATGTGTGAAGAAAAATGGTATCATTGGTGGAGGGTTCTGCAGGAAGCGTGGCTCCCACATCTGCTCGGCTCCCAGGGAAGCCTCAGAAGCTTTCAGTCACAGTGGACGGTGAAAGGGGAACAGGCACACCACACGGAGAAAGCAGGAGCAGGTGGGTGGAGGGTGTCCCACACATTTAAACCACCCGATGTCCTGAGCCCTCACTCACTATTGCCAGGACAGCACCAATCCACGAGGATCCACTCCCAGAACCCAGACACCTCCCACCGGGTCCCACCTCCAGCACTAGGCATCACAATTCAACATGAGATCTGGCAGCAACATGTGTTCAAACTAGATCACGGGCTGCTTGATTCTCTGTGTCTCCACCCAACTGCTAAACACTGCTTGAAAAGTCCCACACAAGCCATGGATCAGGCCTCCTCAACAGCGTGGCCTCCTGAGCAGCCACACAGTTAGTTGGCCTGGTCTCTGGAGAGTTCACCCTCCACCCTCCTCCACGTCAGCTTTCAGGCAGATCCAAATGAGCACTTCATTTATTTTTTATTTATTTATTTTTTTTGAGACAGAGTTTCATTCTTGTCACCCAGGCTGGAGTGCAATGGTACAGTCTTGGCTCACTGAAACCTCTGCCTCCCCATTTCAAGCGATTCTCCTGCCTCAACTCCCGAGTAGCTGGGATTACAGGGGTGTTCCACCACACCCAGCTAACTTTTTTGTGTTTTTAGTAGAGATGGGGTTTTACCACTTTGGCCAGGCTGGTCTTGAACTCCTGACCTCAGGTGATCCACCTGCCTCGGCCTCCCAAAGTGCTGGGATTACAGGCATGAGTCACCATGCCCGGCCTAATTTTGTCTTTTTAGTAGAGATGAGGTTGGCCAGGCTGATCTCAAACTCCTGACCTCAGGCGATCCGCCTGCCTTGGCCTCCCAAAGTGCTGGGATTACAGACGTGAACCACTGTGCCCAGCCTCATTTATTATTTATTTATTTAGAGACTGGGTCTCTCTCTATTGCCCAGTCTGGAGTATAATAGCACAGTCATAGCTCACCGCAGCCTTGACTTCCCCAGCTCAAGGGATCCTCCCACCCCATCCTCCGAAGTAGATGGGACTACAGGAGTGTGCCACCATACAGGGTTCATGTTTTAAAGAGTGGGGCTTACTCTTTTAAAATGTACTAAACAACAGCCTAGGAGATGTTCCAGATCCAGGAAACAAAAGAAACCTCAGACACTGCTGTACACCACTAAATGGGAAAAGCAAGAAGATCGACGACACCAAGAGTCGGTGAGGATGTGGAGCATCCGAGATTCCCGGACCCTGAGGGTGGAGGGACATGGTCACATCCAGATGCTGATGTCAGGAGCCAGCCCCGCAGGGCCTCAGTGAGGTGGCATGCCCGCTCCACAACCCAGTCACTCCTCTCCTGGGTGCCCACCCAAGAGAAATGAAACCTGTCCACACATCGATAGGCGATAAACACCATGCAGCTTCGTTCCTCAAGTCAAAAGGGAAAAGACCCAAACATCCATCCACAGGTGAATAAACGTCCCGTCCATCCACACCAAGAATGGTCCATCGGCGAGGAAAAGCAATGGCTGACAGAAAGATATGCATGCCTCTCAAAATCAGCGTGCTGCGTGAAAGAAGACAGATATAAGGGGATTGGTTTGGCTGTGTCCCCACCCAAATCTCATGCTGAATTGCAGCTCCCATATTTCCCATGTGTTGTGGGAGGGACCTGGTGGGAGATAATTGAATCATGGGGGCGGTGTCCCCATTACTGTTCTCATGGCTGTGAATAAGTTTCATGAGATCTGATGGTTTTATAAGGGGAAACCCCTTTTGCTTGGTTCTTGATTCTCTCTTGTCTGATGCCATGTAAGATGTGCCTTTCTCCTTCGGCCATAATTGTGAGGCCTCCTCAGCCATGTGGAACTGTGCGTCCATTAAACCTCTTTTTCTTTATAAATTACCCAGTCTCAGGTATGTCTTTATCAGCAGAGTGTGAACAGACAAATACATAAGGGGACACTTACTCTACAACCCCCTGTATAAGAAGCTCTAGAGCAAAATGACTCTGTCATGAAAGATGCCAGAACAGCAGCTGCCCCAGGTGGGGAGGACTGCACAGGAAGGGGCTGGAAGAACCCAGGGTGTGGAGTGTGCTACATCCTCATGGAGGTGGGGGCTGTGCTCAGATATGCATGTGTCAAAACTCCTCAAACTATACACTTAATATCTGCATATTTCACTTCGATTTTTAAAAATAGATGCTACACCAAGCGGACATTTTCCTCCATCAGAGTGGCGAGAACCCAAAAGCTTGATAGCACCCTGCCTGGCCAGGCCGGGGAGACAGCCCTCCCTGGCATGAGCACACACAGGTGCAGCCCCTCTGGAGGGCAATGTGCACGTTTCCATCAAAATTACAAATGCATGTACTCTTTCACCCAGCGATTCCACTTTTGAAAATGCAGTCTATAAATACTCTTGTTCATGTGCCCAGCAGCATGTGCAGATGTGCCCAGCAGCTTGTGTAGAGGCCTATTCCTCACAGCACAGTGTCTAGCGGCAAACTTCACAGCACCTGCAAAGGAATAGGTGTAGTGTGCTACCTATGCTACCTTTTGCATAAACATGGGAAACATGAATAGATTCAGATTTGCTTATAATTTCCTAAAGAAACTCTAGAAGACATTTGAGACATTGATAATAGTGATTATCAGCTGATGACATAGGGGCTGTAGTCTAGAAGAATCTATAAGCCACAATTAACCACTTGCACTAAAGGCTGAAGGGGTGTTTGCCCACCAGGAAAGGAAAACAGACATTGTGAGAGGACCCTTGAGAAAATAAACCAGACTGGAGGCATGGCCTACAATGGCCCCACACACAATTCACACACACTTTCACACACACACCCCCACACATTCACATGCTCTCACACACATACATACATTACACACTCGCATACACATACATTCTCACACACACACACATTCACACACTCACACGCATACACACCCATACACATTCACACACACATACATCCACACACTTTCACACATATACACCCACACACCACACTCACACACACATTCAGACACACATACACACCCACACACCTACACACGCATTCACACACATTCACACACATACACCCACACACATTCACACTCATATGCACACATTCACAAACACACCCACACACTTTCACAGACATACACCCACATTTTCACACACACTGTCACATACACACATTCACACCCATACACACATTCAGACACACACACATACACACCCATACACATACACATGCATTCAGACACACACATTCACACACACCCACACACATTCACACACATACACATTCATGCATATACAGACACATTCACACACAAACACACCCACACATTTTCAGACATACACCCACATTTTCACACACACACATTCACACACACACACACATTCACACACACACACTTTCACACACTTTCACATACACCCACACACATTCACACTCTCTCACATACACATATGCACTCACACACCACACGCACACACACATTCAGACACACACATTCACACACTCACATACATTCAGACACACGCTCACATACGCACCCACACATTCACACACACTTTCATGCACACATCCCACACACATTCACACACTCCCACACATACGCACTCACACACACGCACACATACACTCACACTTGCAGTCTCTCACACACCCCCAGCAGGTAGCCCTCCCCTATTAAAGACAAGTTACTATTAGGAAGTAACTTCACACCTATGCATAAATACTTCAAAACATTAAAATGAAGGAATGATACATAAAAGACAGATGGAAAACATTCATCCCTGTGAGAATAATCCAAGGAAACACAGGCAAAGTTTAGACGAAAAGGTTTCTACTGCTTCAAGACAACCTCATCTCCTAAGGGGGAGAAGCACTCAAAAAGGAGATGTGTGGTTTCAAAGAAGGGATGATAAGATAACAGAAGGTGTGAGCCACCGGAGCCCAGAAAGGAGATGGAAGAGAGAAGTTGATTGGAGACCATAACCACATCTGAAAGAAGAGAAAAATAAACATGGCTGAAAATGCCTTTAAAAGAATAAAGTGCTGAGCTTGAGGAAATCACACACAATAAAGTGAAAGTTACTACAATGTAAATATAAGATGGTAGGTACAAAATTCAAACCAAGAAGATATACACTCAATTGATATTTCTGAAGAAGAGAACAAAACACACAAGCCTGAGAAAAACAGACTCTGAGCCATCACAAATACATGTTCCTTAAGCTTGAATCTGCAGCTCTGCAGAGTACACATTCTGGGGGCAGGAGTGGGGCCAGCAAAACAGCAAGATGTATGCTGCTGCCATTGTTAAACTTCAGGGGGATGGAAATAATCAGACGGAGCATCACTTAAATATTGGAAGACAGTAGCTACAGAGTTCTGATGGAAAAAAAAAAGTTTGACTTAAGGATTTATATCCAATAATCCTGATTTGATGTATAAAGGAAACAGACTCTCAGGTAGGCAAGAACTTGAAGAATACACAGTGCCCACGGGAGGAGGGAGAAGGGATCTCCTGGGCCTGGGGCAGTCCGAGATTCCCATTGTCCCAGTGAGGCAGGAGGTGGGGCTTGACTCCAGAGGCAGGGCTCAGACACTGGACCAGATTGAGGACTAGCTAAAACAGCACCGGGGTGAAAGCAGTTTTCAATCAGATCTGCCCACCAATATGCCACGTCAATTTACTGTTGCCATGGCAACGTCCAGGCATTACTGCCTCTTTCCATGGTACCCAATGATCCAAAAGTTACTACCCCTTCCCTGCATACCCCTTAATCTGCATGCAATTAAAAGTGGGAACCCAGGCATGGTGGCTCACACCTGGGAGGTGGAGGTTGCAGTAAGCTGAGATCACACAACTGCACTCCAGCCTGGGTGACACAGTGAGACTCTGTCTCAAGAAAAAAAAAAAAAAAGTGGGTATAAATATGAGCAGAACAGCCCTGAGTAGCTCCTCTTTGCCTATGGGGTAGCCCAGCCCAGCAGGCGCAGTTACGGAGCTGTAACACCACTGGAGCTGTGACACTGCAGCTCCAATAAAGCTGTTTTCTTCTGCCTCTGGCTTGCCCTTGAATTCTTTCCTGGGCAAGGCCAAGAGCCCTCTCAGGCTGAGCCCCACTTTCAGGCTTGTCTGTCCCATCACCAACATAGTTGTTCATAGCACACTCTTGCTCTAAAAAGTGCTCAAGTTTGAGAGGGAAAGGGTGCTACAAAGGCTACAGATGACAGTATCAGAGGCTGGATGTGGTGGTGCACAACTGTGGTCCCAGCTACTCAGGAGGCTGAGGTGGGAGGATCACTTGCACCTGGTTGGTTGAGGTTGTGGCCAGCCATGATTGCACAACTAGACCAGCCTGATAACAGAGCAAGACCTCATCTTTTAATTCATTAATTACAGGATGTTATCAGAACAACTGACAACATTTGAATACAAATGGTATATCATGTAAAAATACTTCTTATCAATACTAGTGGAGATGTATGAAGTTGATGATTGTGTTGAGGTTATGTAAGAGAATACCCCTGTTCTTACAACACAAATGATACAGCAAATGGGATAGAATAATAGGTGAATCTGAGCAAAGGGTATATGGCTATTCCTTGCACTATTTTTGCTTTTGTGGCTTTGTGTAAGTTTGAAATCACTTCCAGATAAAAAGTCTAAAAAGTAGAAGCCAAGTGCTCCAGGTTGGATGATAAATTACATGGTGAGCCAGCACAGGGGCCTCTCCAACAACCTCAGGTGACAAAATCCAGGTGACAAATGCTGACGAAGACAAAACTCAAGGGGGCAGGAACCACGGCAAAGGCTGGGGACAAGCTCTGAAATCATTAGAATGTTAAACTTAGTGACAGTGACAATGGAAACCACCAGGTGAGGAACAGAAGTGAAATGTTATGAATTTTGATCGCGTACAAAAAATAATAATATTAGAAAGCGTGGAGGGCTTGGGAGTAAAAATATAACTTCGAACGTGGAACATCTGGTTTACGAAAGGGGAGGTCCCTTCGTTCGCACGCTCTTTGACAGTAGCTTTTAGCGGGTCTTCCAGTGCCTGCGTCCTGTGGAGGTGAAACCTTATTCTCAAGCGTTTCCTTCAGCTTCCCTTTGGTTCATTCTTGTGAAATTCAAACACAGGAAATGCTTTTTCTGATAAACGGTGCCCGTGACTAACATTATTTCTACTCCTGTCCCTCTTTCCAGTTCTACTGGACCCGTGGAGGAGACTTGTCCTCTGTGAGACTGAACAAAGTTCGTTATCCGAAAGGAGAGTTTGGAGCGTGCTTTTCACTTCCTCTTGGTCTCCTATGTTACTCGCTTTTTAAATATGAGGCCAGACCTTTCTTACAAAACAAAACCATGACTCTTATTTTTAAAGGGGAGGAAGGGGCTTAGCACCCCGTGCCGCCTGCCTGAGATCTGAGGGCTGTGATGTTGCTGAATGTCCCTCAGTCTCCAGGGACTTTCCCACACAACCACAGAGGGGATCCCTGCTGTGTGGTCACCTGGGTTCCTGCCCCCATGTGGAGCGGTCCGGCCCTGCCAGGGCCTAATCAGCGGAATAACAGACAGGCATGGCTTTCTGCATCCTGGGGGAATGCATGTGGGCAGCAGGACCAACTCACATTTCACCTCCAGGGGAAAGAAGATGTTTTCCAAACACCAGGATTCCAAACACAGACCTGTGAATGGCTTTCGTTGATATGAAGTCTTCACCTTTCATGCAAATGACTTCATGAGGGCTGCTCCCCATTCTTCAGAGCACCCACCCACAGCTGTGTGCATGTTGCTGATAGTTTTCCAAGCTGACTTTATTTTTAGAACAGTTTTGATTAACAGGAATATTGAGAAGATGTCACAGAGTCTCCATATAGCCATCACACAGCTTCTCTTATAATTAAAATTTTACATTAGTGCTGTACATCTGCCACCATTGATGAACCAGTATTGAAACATGATTATTGACTAAAGGCTCTGCTCTCCGTGTTGCATGCATATTTCCCTAATCTCTCCCTCATGTCCTTGCCCTGTCCCAGGAAGGACCGGTCCAGGACATCATATGACATTTGGTCGGCATGGCTTCTTAGGTGCCTCTCGGCTGTGACAGCTTCTCCGACTTTCCTTGTTTTTGATGGCCTTGACAGTTTTTAGAAGTACCAGTCAGAAATTCTGCAGGATGTCCCGCTCTTGGAACGTGAGTTTTTTCTCATGAGTGACTGGTGTTACACGCTGGGGGAAAGAAAGCACAGAGGCAGCGCACCACAGGCATCACACCCTACCCAGAGCATGCTCTCGACACGGCTGTCCTTGCTGACACTGATCTTGGCCCCTGGCTGAGGTCGTGCTGTCAGGCTTCTCCGCTGTGAAGTCACTGTGGGGTCCTAATTAGGGAAAAGGAGTCAGGCTGCGGGGAGCAGGGGAAGCAAAAAGAAGAAGCAGAAGAGGTACAAGTCTGCCTTTCTTCATGGTGCAGGACACAAAGCCCTCCTGCACAGATAACTCACAATCTTCCTGTGCCCAGCTATCACCAGACCCTCAGTTAACAGGAAAACGCAAGGTAGCTCCCTGCAACCCTGGCGTTAGTACTGCACGCAGCCCTCTGCAGCCCAAGAACCATCCTACGAAACCTCCAGCAGACCGGGCATGGTGGCTTACACCTGTAATCCCAGCACTTTGCAAGGCCAAGGCGGGCAGATCACAAGGTCAGGAGATCGAGACCATCCTGGCTAACACGACAAAACCCCGTCTCTATTAAAAATACAAAAAATTAGCCAGGCGTGGTGGCGGGCGCCTGTAGTCCCAGCTACTCGTAGTCCAAGGCTGAGGCAGGAGAATGGCGTGAACCCAGGAGGCGGAGCTTGCAGTAAACCGAGATCGCACCACTGCACTCCAGTCTGGGCGACAGAGCCAGACTCCGTCTCAAAAAAAAAAAAAAAAAACCTCCAGCAAGCCTTTGAACCCCAGCAGTAAGCTCCTTTTCTGCTAAGTCTGCCTGTTTCCTCCTCACAACGTATTTTCCTATTGTCTCTGATAAATCTGCCCTTCTTTATCTACAACTGTCTTGGAAAATTCTTTCATGCTCCCCCTACCCTGGACCACCACCACCCAGATAGTCATCACCCCCCTCAACAGTTACCACCTGCCTTCCACCATTCTTGGGAAGGAAGTCAAGGTGCACAGCCCACACTTGAGGAGGGGGGAGTCACAGTCCCCTCCTTGAGGGCAGGGTGTCTGCATAAATTCTTTGGAATTCTTTGGCAATGGTGATTTGTCTCTTCTTTCCCATTTAGTTTATTCAGTCACTGATTTCTATCAGCACTGACTCATGGACACCTATGTCATATTTTGGGTCATGACTCAACCCTACTGTATTTTGTTGCTCAAGTTTTTCTGGCTTTGGCCATTGGGAGCTCTTCCAGTTGGCTCCTGTGTCCCTTTAATGTAGGATGTGGATTTTTTTTTTAGTACTTCCTTTCTATACATTTATCTTGTCTATTTCTTGCCCCAGTCCCAGAATCAGTCATTTCTCTGAGGAGCCCTGTTTCTTTTTTTTGGAGGACAGTATTAGAAATCAAGATCTGAGCACTAGGTGTGTTTACTGCTACTGGAATGTGATTGCTTCTAGGCCGCCTCAGATGACAGAGGAGAGATATATGTATACTAATTAATGCACATACACATATCTATAAATATTTCTGTATGTAATCATTTGTACCTGTTTTATGCTAAACATGAGTTTATACTGATACCTTCCATTCAAATTCACTAATACATGAACCATTCTAGCCTCATCCTCTGCTTTATCTGTAAATCCTAACAGTGAGAAGCCTGACTCCCACTATTCATGATCCATTTACTGAATCACTCAATTCCAGTGCACATGAGTTGTGGGATCAGATTGTGAATCTGTACTCCCATGGGAAGCACCTTATCAGCTAGAGTGCAGTGCTTACACTCAGTTCCCTCTTGGGTTTGGTCTTACGCACTCCACTCATTTACACAGTACCCTCAGGGCAGCACCTGCTCTCCCATCCTCTCTTCAGTGAGGTCATTTTACACATTTGTAATACAGTTAGATTCTCTGGTCACAGTCAGTGTTCCTTCCTAGGATCCCTTGACCTCCTAAATAATTTTTTTTAATTTGTATACATTAAGAGTTCCTCTGGGCTATAAGGTTCTGTAGGTTTTGACAAATGCATGTCAAATATCCATTATTACAGGGCAGTTTTACTGTCTGTGTCCCATATATTCATCCCTCCCTCCCACCAATCACTGGAAACCACTGGATGTTTTACTGTCTCTGTGGACATCTTTTTCAGAATGTCATATATTTGGAACCATATGTAGGTAGCGTTTTCTTTTTTCTTTTTCCTTTCCTTTTTTTTTTTTTTTTTTTTGAGACAGAGTCTTACTCTGTCATCAAGGCTGGAGTACAGTGTCGTGATCTCAGCTCACTGCAACCTCTACCTCCTGGGTACAAGCAATTCTCCTGCCTCAGCCTCCCGAGTAGCTGGGATCACAGGTACGTGCCACCACGCTCAGCTAATTTTTTGTATTTTTAGTAGAGATGGGGTTTCACTGTGTTAGCCAAGATCTCGATCTCCTGACCTTGTGATCTGCCCACCTCAGCCTCCCAAAGTGCTGGGATTACAGACGTGAGCCACTGCGCCTGGCCATATGTAGCATTTTCTGACTGGCTTTTTTCACTTAGCAATACACATCTAAGATTCCTTCAGGTCTTTTTGTGGCTTGATAGGTGGATTTTTATCGCCAAATATTCATTGTGTGGGTGTACAAAGTCTATCTGTTCACCTATTGAAGGACATCTTGGTTGCTTTTAGTTTTGAGTGATTGTGAGAAAGCTGCTATAAACATTCATGTGCAAGTTTTTGTGTCGACATACGTTTTTAAATCACTTGGATAGATTCCAAGGAGTGCAATTACTGGATCTTATGGTAAGAGTTTATTTACTTTGTAAGAAACTGCTGAACTGTCTTCCAAAGTGGCTGTACCATTTAACACTCCAGAAGCAGGGAATGGCCACACTTGGTGCCCCAACTGCTCACCAACTTTAGGTGTCATCAGCTTCTTTTCTTTTTTTCTTTCCTTTTTTTTTTTTCACTTTCACCATTCTAATCTGTGTGTAGAGGCATCTCATTGTTTTAATTTGCAATTCCATAATAACAAATGGTTTTGAATATCTTTTTCATATGCTTATTTGCCATCTGTATCTTTCTGGTGAGCTGTGTGTTCAGATCTTTTTCACATTGTTAATCAGGATGCTTATTTTCTTATTGCTGAGTATTGAGATTTCTTTATATATTTTGGTCAAAAATTGAAAGATTAAATATACAAATGGACCGATAATATAGAAATAGAACTCTGACCAATAACTTTTAGGAAGCAGCCCTGGAAACTAACCCATTATCTACAGTAACCAGCCCAGGAAGTCAGCTTGCTATACCTCAGACTTGTAAGATGTCCGATCACTATCTCTATCAACAGTCCAGGAAGCCAAACAATAACCTTTGCAACAATCAGCCCCAAATGGCCAGGACTTGACTTATAACTGACACCTTCCCAATTTTTTGTTCCCACTTCTAACTTAGGATCAACCAAAGGAAGTCAAATGTGCTCCCATAACCAATCACATAGGAGCCCCACTTCTAGTTAGCTACCCCAACTTCTCCAGGTCAATAGCCTCCAATCGGGATGCCACTGAGGCTTGCCATTTTCAATGGTGTTTTTCACAGAACAAACGTTTTTAATTTTAATGAAATCTAACTTAATATTTTCTTTCTTGGGACATGCCTTTGGTACTGCACATAAAAACTCATTGCCAAATCCAAAATCACTTTGATTCTTTCCATGTTATCTTCTAAGATATTATAGTTTTGCAATTTATATTTAGGTCTATGATCCATTTTGAGTTTATTTTTTGAAGGGTATAATATCTGTGTCAAGATTCATCTTTTTGCATGAGAATGTCCAGTGGTTCCAGCACTATTTGTTGAAAAGACTGTCCTTTCTTCACTGTGTTGTGTTCACACTTACATCAAAGGTCAGTTGACTACAGTTGGATGAGTCTGTTTCTAAGATCTCTATTTTGTTCCACTTATATACTTTATACATACATTGTTGGTTCAATTAGCTAATTTTTTTTTTTTTTTTTTTTTTTTGAGACAGAGTCTCACTTTGTTGCCCAGGCTAGAGTGCAGTGGTGCAATCTCAGCTCACTGCAACCTCCACCTCCTAGGTTCACGCCTTTCTCCTGCCTCAGGCTCCCAAGTAGCTGGGACTACAGGTGCCCACCACCACGCCCAGCTAACTTTTTTTTTTTTTTAAAGCAGAGATGGAGTTTCACCTTGTTAGCCAGGATGGTCTTGATCTCCTGACCTTGTGATCCGCCCGCCTTGGCCTCCCAGATTGCTGGGATTACAGGCGTGAGCCACTGTGCCTGGCCTCAATTAGCTAATATTTCATTGAGAATTTTCACATCTATGTCATGAAACATATTGGTTTTCTGTTTTCCTTTCTTATAATGCATTTATCTAGTTTTGCTATGAGGGCAATCCTAGCCTCACAGAAAGAATTAGGAAGTATTCCCTCTGCTTCTCTTTTCTGGAGATATTTTAGAGAATTGGTACCGTTTCTTCCTTAAATGACTAGTAGATTTCACCAGTGAAACCATCTAAATCTGGTGCTATTTTTCCAGAAAGTTATTAACCGTGGATTCAATTTTTTTAATACACTTGCACCTATTAAGATTACCTCTTTTTTCTTGTGTGAGTTTTGGTAGTTTGTGTCTTTCAAGAAATTGGTTCATTTCATCTAAGTTATCAAACTTGTGGATATAGAGTTATTAATAGTACTACTTTATTATCTTTGAATGTCTGTGGGATCAGTAGTGAAGTCAGTTCAGCTCAGACATCCACAGAATGAACAGATTATGACCCTCTGCTGGGCCTGGGTCCAGAGGTTTTGGGCATTGGCCTCAGGGCATTTGAGATCACATTTGAAAAGTTTGCATGGATTGCTGAGATGCAGTCTGACCTTGTCTTGTCATTGGGTTTATTTCCAACCTCCGGCCTCCCCATCTTTAATTGGCTTATGGTATATGGTATAAGTTTGGGTAAGCATCTTCTTTTTGAGACAGGGTCTCACTTTGTTACCCAGGCTGGAGTGCAGTGCTACAATCTTGGTTCACTACAGCCTTGACTTCCCGAGTTCAAGCAATCCTCCTGCCTCAGCCCCCCAAGTAGCTAGGACCACAGGGATGCAGCACCATGCCCAGTTAATTTTTGTATTTTTTGTAGAGACAGGGTTTCTTCGTGCTGCCCAGGCTGGTCTTGAACTCCTGAACTCAAGAAATCCACCCGCCTCAGCCTCCCAAAAATGCTAGGATTACAGGCATGAGCCACCCTGCCCAGCCCAATCTTCCCTTTCAGTTTTACCCAGGTGAAGTGGACTATTGAGTTCTGGGGTCCCAGTAGTTGTCTATTTTGAAGCAGATATGTTCTCAGGATTGGAGACTGCAACCCAAAGCATGGAGATCTGGGGCCTTTGGGCAGAGATCGGAGGGCTTGTCTGTGCCCAGACATAGCTGTAGGGTTCAGACGGGACAGCTGTACTTCACGAGGGTCACTGGCTCACACAGCACAATGTGGACATAAAAGTCCAGGATACAGGGCAGCCACACCTGATGGGGAGCCACTGGAGCACGGAGGCGAGGTTCACAAACTCATCTGCATAGAGGAACTGCAGAAAAGTACTGACACCGGGGCCCCATAATCCATGTCAGAGATGCTCACTTAGTTGGCTTGGGATACAGCCCCATGTTCAGGTGCCCTTGAGTAAAGGCCAAACACAGGCATTGACAGCACTTTGGAGTAGGAAGAATGAAGTAGACGAGCAGAGGTGGGGGGACCTTGTCAGGGGGTCCCTCCTCAGGAGGCCAAGGGCTTCATCCACCAAGTGACAATGCTGCCTTCGCCTGTGACTTGGAACACTGACAACTCCTCACAGGAGAGCCTGGCGGAGCCTTGTGCAGACCATTCCAATCCCATGAAGTCATCCTCATACGTACTAACAGGCTAAGGAGACCAAACAAGCCCAATAGCTCCCACTCAGTCTTGAGAATGTTGATGCCTTAAACCTCCCACTAGACATTAAAGGAAGCTTCTGCCTGAGGCCCTGCATGAAAAGGGAGGTGAGCCATTGGAAGTCATCGCTGTCAGTCATCCAGGGTACAAGAGATGCGTCAACTGGTATTTGCACAGGACTTGACTACGGAGGCACAGGTTTTGCCTTTTCCTGCCTGGAGTCTACAGCCTGGCTTCAATCCCAGGTAAATGTCAGAAAGAACCTGGAAAAATTTCTAGAATGCCTAAGTGCAGCCAAGTAAACAGAAACAGGTTTAAGAAATATGAACAGAATGTATGGGCTTGTCTAACTGAAAAGTCCAACGGAAGAGTGGCTGCAGGCTCGGCTGAATCAAGGTGCTCCACAAACAGCATCCATCTGATCCCCCTCCTGCCCACCTCCCCCCCGCCGCCCACCCACGCTTTGCTTTCCTCTGCACTGGCCACTTCCTCTCACAGGCTTTCCATTCACCGGAGGAAATTGTTTCCAGCATTGGACTCATGTCTTTCCAGTTCAGGAACCTCAAAGAGAAGAAAGTCTATAAACCACGTCCTGCCTTTCATTGTCAATGTCCCCTTCTCCCACAGGAACAGAGCTGTTAGCAAGACCCGCATTGCCCAGTTACCTAGTGATTAGGACTGTGGGAATCTTCTGTGCACTCTTGCAGATCTATTTGCCACACCTCTCACCCTGGGAGGACACAGGGACCACACCCACATGGACAATGGCCACAGCCTCCCTGCTGTCTGCAGTCTGGTGGGGTCTGGCCAATGAGAAGCCCTGGCAAGGAGCTGTGGCCCTGTTGTGGATTCCCAGCTCTCTCCTTCTGCGTGACCTGGGCTGGCCATGTCACTTCTGCAGGGTTCACACTTGCTTTCACAGCAGCCCCTTTGTAAGACCCTCCACCTCCCTTCAGCGTTCACACCCGGAGAGGGTGCTACTGGGATCTGGTGGATAGAAGAAGTCAGAGATGCTGCTAAACTTCCAATGCATAGGGGAGCCCTCCAAAAGGAAGTCTCCAGCCCCAAATGCTGACAGTGCTGATGTCAAGAAACCCTGGGCTACAGAACTGTCCTTCAATATTTCTGAAATACTGACTACAGGTCTTAGAGCCACACTCTTGTCTTCATTTTGACCCTGAGACCATGGCTTGCTGCCCTGAATTTGATCTTTACCCTAGGACCACTGGCCACCTTGTCTCTGGCATCTGGAGAAGTGGAAGTGAGCAATGGTTTTATTTCCAACTCCAGTCAGTCCTATTGGCACACATGGCCACTCCCATCATGAAACTCTTTTAACATTTTTACTGTTTTATTATATAATATAAATAGATACAAAAGAATATTTGTAATACACATGAAAGTCATGGACCATAATAATACACCATCATGAAACAGAACCCAGCTTCAGAAACAAACATGACCAATACCCTTACACTCAACTGTGTGCTCCACGGTTGTTCCGTCATCCAGCCCCATGCCACTGCAGAAGGAACTGTCACCCTGGATGCTGTGTTTCTCACTCACTTGCTTTCTGCTTTATTTCTCTGAGTTTTGAGCTTTATGAAGATGGTACTACATTATGTGTATTCTCCAGAGACTTGCTGCTTCCATTGGGCACTGTTTCTAAAACAACATTGCAATATCCATTTTCACTGCCATATAATATTCCATTCTGTGGATACATCACAATTTAGTTATCCATTCTCTTGCTTGTGGAAATGAGAGTTGTTACCAGAGATTTTGCGCTTATGCACAATGCTGCTTTCAATATTCTTGGACACATCTTCTAGTATACATAACCAAATGTCTCTAGGCTTTATCAACTGTAAGACTGAAACTGATGAGTCATGAATATGCATTATCTTTAAATCTATGGGATAGTGTCACATAGTTTTCTATTTTGTTTAAATCAACTTTATTGTGTATATTTAAGGTATACAGCATGATGTGATGAAATACATATAGACAGTAATATGGTTCCTCTGGTGAAGTAAATTTAATGTAGCCATAATTTCACACAGTTACCCATTTTTGTGTGTGATTGGCAAATGCAGCTACAGTCTACTTATTTAACAAAGTGTTATACCAATATGACTCACAACATTGTATAGCTCCCATTCCTCCACACCCTTAAAACACTCAACTTTCTCAATCTAAGAGTTATATTATCTCATTGTGATCTTAATTTTTATTTTCTAGATTAATTTTTCTTATTATTATTGACCATTCATGCTTCTTTTTCTGTTATCCACTAGTTTTTCATCAGTTTTTCTCTTGGTTTGTCTTTTTATTGACTAATTACAATCCTTTTGTATTATGAATACTAATCCCTTGTCATTCATGGGTTATAGCTTCTCCCAGATTCTGATTTGTTTTTTACTTTCTTTTTGGAGTCTTTTAAAGAAGAAAAGTTTGTAATTTATAAGCTCATATCATATATCTTCCCCACATCCCACCGCAAGTTGTTTTGATATATATATACACACACCAATTTTTGGCTGACTGGCATATCTGTAATTAAGAGAACTGTGTTAAATTCTTCTGTCACAATGAGCTTGTCTATTTCCACCTGCATTTTGCTTTACCTATTTTGAAACTGTTTTATTAGTTGCATATGGATTTAAAATTGTTACATGTTCTTGATAAACTCAGGGTTTTTTTCATTATCTAATAATTATTTCTATTCTTAATAATTGTCTTGTCTTCTCTGGGTTAATAGTCATTTAGTCTATGTTTTTATATCTTTCACTTCCAAATTTTACATGTTCATAAGTTTTGGATAGATCTCTTTTTATCTCTTATAAAAAGTATATATTGGCATTTAGTTTTGTTAATACAGGTAGGCAGTCTTTCTTAACTGACAATGTCAGTTCATTCATTTATTTTCACAGTTTTGTTGAGGTATAATTGACATATAATAAATCATACATTTTTAAAGTATACATTTTAATGTGGGAATACATGTAAATATACCAAAATCATTTTCCCAATTGAGCTAATTAACAAATTCATCCCTCTCAAAATATTCTCATGTCCCTTCATAATCCCTCCCTCTTGCCTCACTGCTCACCCCCTACTCAACCACTGATCTGATTTCTGTCACTATATTAGTCTGACTTTCTTAGCATTTTATATAAATGGGATCATATAGTATGAATACTTTTTGTCTGGCTGCTTTCACTTAGCATAACTTACCTTAAGTTCCATCCATGTTGTTGTGTGCATTGATAGGCCTTCCTTTTTGTTGCTGAATTGTATTTTATTGTATGGATAAAGCAACAATCTGTTTATTCAGCTGCTTTTACACATTTTGGTTGTTTCCAGATTTTATCTAATACAAATAATGCTGATATGAACATAAACATACAGGTATTTATATGGATATGTGACTTCTTTTCTTTTGGGTAAATACCTTGGAGTTGAATTACTAGATTATATAGTAAGTGTATGTTTTACTTTTTAGGAAACTACCCAATGTTTCCAAAGTGGCTGTCTTAGTCTGTTTTGTGTTACTATAACAGACTACCACAGACTGGGAAGTTTATAAAGAACACAGATATATTTTTCATAGTTCCAGAGTCTGGGAAATCCAAGATCAAGGTGTCGGCATCTGGCAAGGGCCTTCATGCTGCATCATTCCATGGCAAAAGACAAAAGGGCAAGAGAGCATGAAGGAGAGCAAAAGAGGGCCAGGCTTACTTTTATAACAAACCCACTCCTGAGATAACAAACCCCCTTCCACTAGAACAACATTAATCAATTTGTGAGGGCAGAGTCCTTACGATCTAATCACCTCTTAAAGAAGGTCCCACCTCTTAAAGGTCCCACCTCTCAACACTGTTACATTGGGGATTAAGTTACCAACACACAAACTTTGGGAGACACATCAAACCCTTGCAGTGGGTGAGCCATTCTATGTTTCTTCCAGCAGGTTTGAGGGTTCCAGTTGCTCTATATCCCTCATCAGCAGTTGGTAAGTTCAGGTTTTCAAGTTTTAGCCATTCCAATAAGTGTCTAGTGCTATATCATTACAGTTATAATTTACACTTCCGTAATGAATAATATTGTCTTTTCATGTGCTTAGCTATCATCTGTAAGCTTCGATGAAATGTGTGTTTAAAATCTTTAGCCTGTTTTTTTTTTTAAACAGGGGAGAACACAAGTAGAGTCCTTAACTACTACAAAGTATGGGGAAATCGCAGAGTCAGCATATCCAAAGTGCAACGGATCAGCCTCAAACTGGGAAAACCACCTCTGCGATCATGGTATCTCCTTTCTTTGTCTATTTTATTTTGATCATTTATCCTCCTATTATTGAGTTTTAAGAATTCTTTAACTATTCTAGATACAAGTATTTTCTCAGTTATATGATTGGAAAATAATGTATTTGGCTAGTCTTCATTCTTCTAACAACGTCTTTTGCAGAGCAAATGCTTTTGTCTTTGTTTTAAATTTTGGTGAAATCCAATTTATCAGTTTGGTGTTTTACGGATTATATCTTTGGTGTCATAGCTAAGAAATCTTTGCCTAAGCCAAGGTCACAAAAGTCATCTCCTAGTTTTTCTTCTAGAAGATTTCATTTTGAGTTTTACAATTTGGCCTATGATCCATTTTGAGTTAATTTTTGCATGAGGACTGGATCAAAGGGTATGTGCACATCTGTATGTCCTACTCTTCTAGCACCTTCTGTTGAAAAGATTCTCCTTTTTCTGCGGAATTCTGCGGAATTGCTTTGGCATCTGTCGAAACTCAGCTGTCCATATATGTGTGGATCTATTTTTGGACTCTTTTCTGTTCCATTGACCTATTTGTCTATCTTCATAGTGATAACATGTTATTTTTATTAATGTAGGTTTATAATAAGTTGAAATTGGATGGTATTAATTAATTCTACAACTTTCTTTTTTTCTCCAAGTTGTCTTGCCTATTACAAGTTCTTTGCATTTCCATATGAATATTAGAATCAGTCTATTAATTCTTACAAAAATGCCTAATGGGATTTTGATTGGGATTGAATTGAATCTATACATCAGTCCAGGGAGAACTGACATCTTAACAATTTTTAGTCTTCTGATGTATAAATATAGTATAATTTTAGTCTTCTGATGTATAAATATAGTATAACCACTCATTTATTTAGATCTTTTTTAGTTTCTTTTAGCAAAGCATTGCAGTGGGGTTTTTTTGTTTGTTTGTTTGTTTTATTTTTTGTTTTTGTTTTTGTTTTGAAATGGAATTTTGCCTTCGTTGCCCAGGCTGGAGTGCAATGGCCAGTCTCAACTCACTGCAACCTCCACCTCCCAGGTTCAAGCAATTCTCCTATCTTAGCCTCCCAAGTAGCTGAGATTACAGGCACCCGCCACCATGCCTGGTTAATTTTTGTATTTTTAGTACAGATGGAGTTTCACCATGTTGGTCAGGCTGGTCTCAAACTCCTGACCTCAGGCAACCTGCCCACCTCAGCCTCCCAAAGTGCTGGGATTACAGACGTGAGCCACTGTGCCCAGCCTGCATTGCAGTTTTTAGTGTACAGGTCTCTCATATATCTTGTCAGATTTATCTCAAAATATTTATTTTATATGTTTATATTATAAATGGTTTTTTTGCTGCTGTTTGTTTGTTTTTGAGACAGAGTCTCACTCTGTCGCCCAGGCTGGAGTGCAGTGGCTAATCTTGGCTCACTGCAAGCTCTGCCTCCTGGATTCACGCCATTCTCCCGCCTCAGCCTCCCCAGTAGCTGGGACTACAGGCGCCCGCCACCATGCCCGGCAAACATTTTGTATTTTTAGTAGAGATGGAGTTTCATCGTGTTAGCCAGGATGGTCTCTATCTCCTGACCTCGTGATCCATCCCCTCGGCCTCCCAAAATGCAGGGATTACAGGCGTGAGCCACTGCGCCTGGTCTATAAATGGTATTTTTAATTTTTAATTTCTGATTGTTTGCTAATAGTACATGGAAAACAATAGATTTTTGTTTATTGATCTTGTATCCTTTCACTTTGTTGAACTCGCTTATTAATTAAAATATTTTTGAGGATTCCATTACACTTTGTATATAGATTACGACGCTGTCTGCAAATAAAAATAGCTTTGTTATTGCTCCCTTTCCAGGATGGATGCCGTTTATTTCTTTTTCTTGCTGTATTGCACAGACTAGGACCTGTACAATGTTGAGAAGAAGTGATGAAAGAGAACATCCTTGTCCTGTTCCCAGTCTTAGGGAAAGAGCATTGAATCTTTTACATTAAGTGTTATGTTCAATGTAGGGTTTTTGTAGATGCCTTTTGTCAGATGGAGAAAGTTTCCCGCTACTCCTACTTTGCTGAGAGTTTTTATTATTAAAGTATGTTGAATTTTTATGTGTCTGCATTTTTGGCTTCACCGTATGATTTTTCACGGTTTTGTTTATTAATATGATAAACTACATTGATTGATTTTCTGATACTCAGCTATCCCTGCATTCCTGACTTAAATCCCGGTTGGTGGTACTGTCTTTCTTTAACTAAACTATTGTTAGGTTCATTTTGTTAAAATGGGTTTAGAATATTTTCTCCTACGTTCATGAGGGATATTTGCCTGTAACTTTTTCTCTTAATGTCTGTTTTGGTATCATAGTATCATGGCCTCCTGGAAGGAGTATTCCCTCCTCCTCAGTTTTCTGAAAATGTTTGTGTGGATTTGGTATCACTTCTTCCATAAATGTTTGGCATAATTTGCTAGTGAAGCCGTCTAGGTGTGAGGGTTTCTTTGGGGAAGAATTTAACAATAAATTCAACTTTTGGAATAGACATAGGGCCAAATAATCTGTTTCTTAAGTCAACTCTGGCAGTCTGTATCTTTCAAGTAATTTGTTCATTTTATTTAAGTTCTCAAATACACTGGTATAAAGTTCATAATATGTGCCTTTACCATCCTTTTAATATTTGTGAAATAAATCTGCAGTGATGTCACCTGTCTCCCTCCTGATACTGGTAATTTGTGTCTTCTCTTATTTTTTCATGATAAATACAGCCAGAGGTTTATCAACTTTATTAAGCTTCTGAATAACCAGCTTCTGGTTTCATTGATTTTCTCTATTATTATTGTATTTTATTATTTTCTACTTCATTGATTTCTACTCTGATTTTTATTGTTTTCTTTTTCTACGCATTGAATTTAAGTCGCTCTTCTTTTTCTGGCCTTTAAGGCATAAGATAAGACCATTGATTTCAGTTCTTTCTTTTTTCAAAATGGAAGCATTTTTAAGGCTATAAATTTCCCTCTACTGCTTTAATGGCATCCCACAAATTCTAATACGTTATGTTTTCATTTTAGTTAAATACGAATACTTCCTAAATTATATTTTATATTTTTTGACCATTGGTTATTTATAAAAGTGTTATTTAGTTAAGTATTTAAGGTTTTTACAGATTTCCTTTAGTTATTGATTTCTAATTTCAATCCACTGTGGTCAGAGAAAATACTTTGTATAGTTTGAATGCTTTTTAATGTATTGAGACTTACGGCCCATAATACAGTATATCTTGGTAAATGTTCTGTGTGCACTTGAGAAGAAGGTATATTCGGGCCGGGTGCAGTCGCTCAAGCCTGTAATCCCAGCACTTTGGAAGGCCGAGACGGGTGGATCACGAGGTCAGGAGATCGAGACCATCCTGGCTAACATGGTGAAACCCCATCTCTACTAAAGAAAAATACAAAAAACTAGCTGGGTGTGGTGGCAGGCACCTGTAGTCCCAGCTACTCGGGAGGCTGAGGCAGGAGAATGGCATGAACCCAGGAGGCGGAGTTTGCAGTGAGCTGAGATCCGGCCACTGCACTCCAGCCTGGGTGACACAGTGAGACTCTGTCTCAAAAAAAAAAAAAAAAAAGAGAGAGAAGAAGGTATATTCTGCTCTTGTGTGGAGTGTCTTATAAATGACAATTAGGTCAAGTTGACTGACAGTGTTCAAATCTATTTTTCATTAGTTTTTCCTACTTGCTCTATCAATTATTGAAAGAAGACTATAATGTTCATTTGTCTATTTGTCCTTGTAGTTCTCTCAGTATTTGTTTCAGGTGGTTTGAAACTCTGTTGTTAGGTTCATAAACATCTACGATTGTTAACTCTTCTTGATTAACTGACATCTTGGTCATTATGGAAATGACCTTCTTTATACCCCAACAATATTGTTTGTTCTGAAATCTACTTTGATATTGGTATAACCATACCAATTTTCTTCTAACTAATGTTAGTACAGTACATGTTTTCTCATCCCTTTACTTTAAACGTATGTGTCTTTACAGTTAATAGTTGTTTCTTGTAGGCAGCATATAGTTGGGTCTTGCTTTTTTCTCCAATGTTAAAATTCTTATTTTTAATTTGGATGTATAGGTCATTTTTACTTAATATGCATGTTGATATGATCTATTAAATTCTATTTGTCCCAATTTGATTTATAAGGCAGGATTTGAACAGATATTTAACCAAAGATGATATCTGAGTGGCCAATGAGCATATTGGAGGATTCTCAACTTATTTTTCCATTACAAAAATGCAAATTAAAACTACAATGACATACAGCTGCACACGGCTTAGAGGGGCTAAAGTGACTGCCCTCACCTGGTGCTGGTGAGAATGTGGATGGACTAGGGCTCTCATTCACTACTAGTAAGAAGTAAAATAGTGCAAGAACTTTGGAAAATAGTTTGGCAGGTTTTTTTAAAGTTAAACATGCACCTACCATATGACCCGGCCATTCCACTCGTAGGTATTTTTACCCAAGAGAAAAGAAGTTTTTCTATACAAATATCTGTACATTGATGTTACATCAACTTCATTTGAAACTGTCCAAACCTGAAAACAACTAAAATGCCCACCGACAGATGAAGAGAGAAATTGCTCCTCTATCCTTACAGTGGAACATACTCAGCAACAGAAGGATGAACTGTCGATATATGAGACAACATGGAGAAATCTCAAAATAGTTATTCTGAGTGAAAAAAACAGACAAAAAAGGGAGTCCATATTTCATGACTCTATGTGTATAAAATTCTAGAACACGCAAACTAATCCGTAGTGACAGAAAGCAGATCTGTGGTTGCCTGGGGAGAGAAGCCGCAGGAGACAGGGAGGAAGGAGAAAGGGAGTTCGAAAGCCAAGAAGAGGCTTTAGGAGCAGGGATTTGTATATCTTGATTGTGGTGATGCTTCACAAATGTATACATATGTCAAAAAGTATCAAATTGTCCATTTTTAATATGGGCCACTAATTGTATGTCAATTACACCCAAAAAAGCTGTTTTTCAAAAATCCACTTTAAACTTAGAATTTACCACCAAAATCATACAAATGAGGACTAGGCCTTCCAAAACACTAGAGAAAAAATAAAATAATTAAGAAAACAGTTCACAAAGCCAAAGATAGGGAAAGGATAACAAAACATAAATAACAGATGTGTCAACAAACATGTCTGTTTTGACAATAACACTTTAAAGAAAACCATCCGAATATACACTCCTCACAAAGGGCACACGTAAAATAAAATACTTACATGTTAAAAAGAAAGCAAATCAATGTTGGGCAAGCATAAACAATAAGAAAGAGAGCTGGTAAAATGAGTATCAGATAAAGCCACAAAGTACAAGAGACAAAGAGTAATTTGATTCTGAAGAACAATTAAAGACCCAATGAGGGCATAGCAACCATTAACCTTTAAACAGGGAATAATTTATCATCCAAATCTGCAAAGCAAAAACTGTAAGACATACAGCTGGAAATTAGCAACAAAAAGGCAAATGTTAGCCCCAAGGATCAAGCCATATAAAGGCACACTTTGTTTAATTGTGTCCATTTGTTATTTGAATGGTGGGATTGTTTTGCATGAATGGAAGAAAAGTTACATCCTCCAACAGTGATTGTGGCACCCGGCTTCAGGAGTGCACAGGGAACCCTCAGCTCCCCTCCCCACCTGCCCAGCCCTACTTTGGGCCACGAGAAGAGGAGGCAAAGCAGAGACTGTCTTCAGCCATCAGAGTGATGGTGTGTGAGAGGCTATTCCTTCTCCTCGTGGCAAACCCAGCTCAGAACTGGCTCTTCTTTCTCCCTAGAGCCCTCTCCCGCCGGAGGAACCACCTCATCTTGTCATCCCAGGAAGGATTGGTGCCCACTTCTCTGCGGCTTCCTGACCCAAATAGCCAGACCTTCCACAGATTTCCCTACAAGAGGGTTAGTGTGTCCTGCAACTCAGATGCTTTTCCGTCAAAATAAATGCCCATATTGAAGGGATCAAGAATAAACACCCACATCCACCATCGCAGCGTGATAAGAACACTACAAGGTCACTGATGAGAATGAAGCCAGATATCCCTGAACCCCACTGTCCTGTGTCATGTTGGCTAAGGCCACATGCTCTGTCCTGTAAGAAGCCAGCTGCGCACCTCTCAGGGATCTGGGCATCCCTGGGGGGTTACGCCCTGTGCTCACTCTGGCTGGAGGAACCCGACCCCAGCAGAGACCACTCGCCCCTTCCTCGGCTCCTGCCGCTGCTCTCTTCTCCTGAGTCCATGCAAACACTGATGCTAAGTTCCATCCTGTTCCTCATTTGTCCCAACACTCCTCCAGGAGTCCCAACTATTGCGGTCTCAGGAGGTGGAAAATGCTTGTAGCTCAGAAAGGCAAACATCTTGCACATCTTCCACCAGGACAAGCTGCTCCTCGCAAGAAGGACAGCAGCGCAGATGGTTAAATGACAACTTCCGCACCCACTCCTCAAAGACGTCCATAATCTCTTGCCTCCTCTAAGTCCTGGAAGCCATGTGCTCTCTGCACTCTTGCCTTGAACCCCGCCCCAGCTCTGGGAGGCATACACTCCTGGCCATCACCCCTAATCAAACGGGGAAACTGAGGCTGGGAGAGGATGAGGGACTCAGTTGAGACTGCAACCGTACGAGGTTCGTAGCCCACCGTGCAGCGCGTCAATACACAGAGGCAGTGGACTGCAGTGGGCTGCAGCAGAGGAAAACTTCAGTAATTGTAAGGCAGCCGGATGAGGAGATGGGAGGAAACCTCAAATCCACCTGTCCATCCCACACACACACACTGTCCCATCTCAGGAGGATCTCACTCTGCCCTTTTCCCGCTGTACTGATGGCCCAAAGGGATGCGGGAACCATCAGGACAGAGTCCCTCTGGGGGTGCAGCGTCCCCGCGCTGCCCCGGCCCTCAGCGCACTCTCTATGGGGTGGCGCTAAGCCATCCCCCAGGCTGCGGGCGGAAGATGAACTAATCTGAAACATTAAACCCGGCTTTGGAACCAACTTGGCTCTCCGGATGACAACTCCCTTGTTCCAGATGGTTTGGGATGGGCTCTTAAGGGGTCTGGGCAGGTGACGGGCTAAAGTGTGGGGATTGCCAACTGGCGGAGAAATGTGGAGGATGAAACAACTGCATTCCTGTAGTTTATTGGTTCCTTGGTGGGAGTCTTCCCACCTGTTGGCCTTAGCTGTGCTACTAGAATTCAGGATCTGAAAAACACCTTAAGCAATTCTTGGGTAAAAAGACCCAGGGCCAGAGAGTCTCTCTGGCGGAAGAACAGGGGGGCAGGTGCTCAGCCTGCCAAGGGACTCTCCGTGCATTAGAGCTGCAGGGAAGTGGGTGGAAGTGGCCCCACACACCCAGGTCAGTGTCTCACTATAACTCTGCCTGAAACCTGCTTGGATTATCATTAACCCTGTGAGGGTGATTCAGTGTGGAGTCAAGCAGGATCCAGTATGGGTTAATCTCGCAAGCTGATGCCAAATAAGAGCCAGATATTTGAAAATGCAGATTCCCGAGCTTCTCAGTAGCGCCCTCAAGTAGGTCAGTGGCTGCTCCATCTGGCCCCACATCGCTCAGGCTTAAGTAAAACGTGCCTGGCTTCAGAGAGAGGAGCGAATGTAAGTGTGTCTGTAAGTGTGTATCTCTATGTCTGTCTGTGTGTCTCTGTGTGTCTGCGATGATTGTGTCTGTCAGTGTGTCTGTGTGAGATCATGTGTATGAGTGAGTGTGTGTCTGTGTGTGAGCAAACGTCTCTGTGTGCCTGTGTCTGTGTAAATGTGTCTCTGTGTGTCTGTATGACTGTGTCTGCATGTGTGTCTGAGCGTTTGTGTGTGTCTGTGTGCCTGCAAGTGTGTGAGCGTGTCCCTCCATCTGTGTGTCTCCCCTATGATCCCCACTGGGGCCTTGCCCCCTGACCACACACACTGTCCCATCTCAGGTGGATCTCACTGCTGCCCTTTCCCGGCTGTACTGAAGGCCCACAGGGATGCGGGAACCATCAGGACTCAGTCCCTCTGGGGGTGCAGCGTCCCCGCACCGCCCCGGGCCTCAGCACACTCTCTATGGGGTGGCACTAAGCCACCCCCCCAGGTTGAGGGAGGGAGATGAACTAATCTGAAGCATTAAGTACGGCTTTGGAACCAACTTGGCTCTCCGGATGACGACTCCCTTGTTCCAGATGGTTCCTATGTGCGCCCACGTTCGTTAGCATGCTAATTTATTCTGACTCATTCCGGAGCTGGCGCGCGGGCTGGCGCACACCTCTATGCCAGCAGGAGCCTCTGAGGCCTGCGATTCCCAGCTGGAGCGGCCCCTCCCCGGGGGCTGTCACACGCACCCAGGGGAATAGAGGGAAGAGAACAGTTGGGGATGTGGCTTCAGTGGCAGCCCAGGCAGGCTGTAATTTCAGCCCTGGTGCCCTGACATTCACAGCAAGCTTTCGCTCTGACAGAATCCTCTCCGAGGGCAGCAACACCCTCCGAGGACGTTCGGGCTGGGAGGTTCCGGGTGGATCTCCCGCTGCAGCTAAAATGCCAGCCAGGCCCCCACAAGGAAACCCGGAGCAGCAAACACGGAGGAAGACGTCGCTCCCTCAAAGGCAGCATCTGGGGGCGGGTAGGAGGCTCCCGGGGCGGCCGGCCTCACCCCTGGTTGTGAACTCTGTGACCAAGACAGCAGGGACCGAGGGCCACCCACACTCCACAAGCAGGAAGGATGGGAGCCGCCTGTCAGCGCCCTGCCCACCTCCAGGTGCCCGCCTTCCCTGGAAACATGCCCACCCCCTTCCTGCAGCCGAAGCAGTGGAGTCACCCTGGGATGGCCTGGAGAGGAGCCCCCGGAAAGACCCACATGAGGACACTGAGCTGCAAGAAGCACACGCAGGGTGGGGGGATCCGGACCGTGGGGCCGAGCTTGGGGGGCCAGAGAGAACGCACACATTCAAATCCCTACATTCTTGGTTCAAGGGACAGACCAAACCCCAGGTGCTCGGTGGGACCACAGGAGAAGCTGGCTTAGCTCAGGAAGGCACAAGGGCAGTGACCAAATCGCCCCCAGGTTGAGCCCTGCCAGTCGCCCTTTGCGATGTCAGCCCTGGAGCATCTCTCTGGTGAGTCAGGGCAACCCTCCGGAAAGAGTGGACCCCCTGCAAGTCGGGGGGGTCCTTGAATAACACTGTCATCCCCAAGTCAGAGAGGGAGTTCAGGGGACCAGGGGATAAGCAGAGCTCTGTCTCCTCAGAGGCACCGGAGAGCCCGCAACCCCACCCCCATGTCTTCCTCAAGCTCCTGAGGGCATAGTTGGAAAAGCACCTCATGGAATTCCCACACTGTTCCCCTGACCCCAGGACTAAGGAGCAACACGGTGGGCCCCGGCACTCTCCCTGCTGCCAAACCCCAAAGCTCCAGCACATTCCTGGAGGAAGCAGAGAAATGGTGCCATGCCCCAAAGATTTGGAAATGCAGTCAGGTCTCCCTCTACCCCCAAGTACACACAGCTGGGAGCTGCACCCGATGCGGGGTCCTCGTGGGGCATCAGCCAGGCACCTGGTTTTCCCTCCCTTCCAGGAAATCAGGAGCCCTCTAACCCTTGGGCTGGAGGGAGGCTGGGGCGTCTCCACCACCTGCTCTCAGGGGCACAGCAGCGCCCCTCTCCTGCCAGAGTTTGGTCCACAGAGGTGATGGCTGCAGGACCACCTGGGCCTCATGCTGGCCCATGCGGGGGGACTCACGGTAGAACCAGAGACTGGAACACGGAGCGCCTTACCTGCCAGAGGTAGGAGACGAGCCCCACTGGGTAGCACAGCTCTTGACACAGCCACGAAGGAGGGAGTGACAGGTGAGGGAGAGGGGACAAAGCAAGACCAGGCCCTTCCTTCCCCACTGATGACCACAGGCGTCACTGATGCCCAAGGGTTAGGCCGATGGGAATTCCGGGCAGGCGGCTGCAGTGGGAGAGTTCCAGAAGAGAACCCTCCCAGCGGGTAAGATCCTCACGTGAGAGATGGCTCCTGGCTCATGTTGGGCCCAGAGGGGCTGTGGACACCTGACAATGTGACTCCGAATGACAAGGTGGCCCAGCTGCCTCATGTGAACTGGACGTCCCCGATCCGCTGAGCCCTCGAGTTGAGCACATGCCCAAGATGCTCCTTCCTCACCAGGTGAGTGCCACATGTGCCGGGCCAGGGCCATGCGCCCACAGGCCCTCAGGCACACACGGCTACATCTGTGGCCTCATCTGTGGCTCCTGGGCTGGCTGATGGGTGGTCTGGAGGCTGGTAGCAAGAGGCATCACCCAGCAGCCAGGCCTGAGACGTTTCCATGAAGTGGGAGTGACGTGAAGCCGAAGTCCTGGTGTGGCCAGAGGCTGGCCATGAGAAGGACGGAGCTGGAGACAAGGGGGAAGCTGTTGGTGGCAAGGATCGTTGGAACAGACACGGGCTGTACACACACCTGCATCCAGGTGACCACTCAGGAAGACCCAGAAGGGGAGGCCGTGAAGGACCAGGTGACAAGACACCCCAGCAGGTGCAGCCGGAATAGGGGCAAGGTGGCTCCGGGGCGGTGGGGGCTCAGCAGTGCAGACTCCCCTCAGGGATGCCCCTGCTTGGGTGCAGGTTGTCAGCAGCCACCACCCAGGGGACAGTGCCAGCTGCCTGGTGCAGGTGGTTATGCTGGGTGGACAGTGACGCATCCTGTCTAGGAAAGATGGCCATTCGGTCACCAGCCCCTGGCCCCAGCCTGGCTTTCCAAATGTCTTATTCACCAGCAGGGTCCCCACAGAATGTCACTGCTGCCCCAGGAGCGCGCTTCAGAGGGAAGGAAGGGAAGAGTGAGCAGGTGTCCTGGGATGACCTGGTCTCATCCCGAACCCACCATGAGCCCCTGTGAACAGCTAGAAGACTGCAGAAGATGAGGGGCCACAGCCCTCTTCCCACCACAACAAGCCACCAACACAGAGGCTCTCCATGCCCTGAGTCCTGGGGTGTGAGGGCCTGGCTGCACAGGACAGGGCCCAGCCCAGCTCCCACCGCAGCCCCAACGTCCTCCCCAGCCCGGCTCCCACCGC